>NC_069505.1:383574474-383824474 GCF_027579735.1 Bombina bombina
CATGCGTGAGTTTGTGAGTATGTGTTAGTGTGTGTGTGTGTGAGCTTGTGTGTGAGCATGTGTGCGTGTGAGCATGTGTGTGTGAGCATGTGTGAGTGTGTGTGTGTGAGCATGTGTGAGTGTGTGTTAGCATGTGTGAGAGTGTGTATGTGTGAGCATGTGTTAGTGTGTGTGAGCATGTGTTAGTGTGTGTGTGTGTGAGCATGAGTGAGTATGTGTGAGCATGTGTTAGTGTGAGTGTGTGTGTGAGCATGTGTGAGAGTGTGTGTGAGCATGTGTTAGTGTGTGTGAGCATGTGTCAGTGTGTGTGAGCATGTGTGAGAGTGTGTGTGTGAGCATGTGTGAGGCTGTGTGTGTGAGCATGTGTGAGTGTGTGTGTGAGCATGTGTGAGAGTGTGTGTGTGTGTGAGCATGTGTTAGTGTGTGTGAGCATGTGTTAGTGTGTGTGTGAGCATGAGTGAGTATTTGTGAGCATGTGTTAGTGTGAGTGTGTGTGTGAGCATGTGTGAGAGTGTGTGTGAGCATGTGTTAGTGTGTGTGAGCATGTGTGAGTGTGTGTGAGCATGTGTGAGAGTGTGTGTGTGTGTGTGTGTGAGCATGTGTGAGAGTGTGTGTGTGAGCATGTGTGAGGCTGTGTGTGTGAGCATGTGTGAGTGTGTGTGTGAGAATGTGTGAGAGTGTGTGTGTGTGAGAGCATGTGTGAGTGTGTGTGAGAGCATGTGTGTGTGAGCATGTGTTAGTGTGTGTGAGCATGTGTTAGTGTGTGTGTGAGCATGAGTGAGTGTGTGTGAGCATGTGTGAGTGTGTGTGAGCATGTGTTAGTGTGAGTTTGTGTGTGAGCATGAGTGAGTATGTGTGAGCATGTGTTAGTGTGAGTGTGTGTGTGAGCATGTGTGAGAGTGTGTGTGAGCATGTGTTAGTGTGTGTGAGCATGTGTGAGTGTGTGTGAGCATATGTGAGAGTGTGTGTGTGTGTGAGCATATGTGAGAGTGTGTGTGTGAGCATGTGTGAGGCTGTGTGTGTGAGCATGTGTGAGTGTGTGTGTGAGCATGTGTGAGAGTGTGTGTGTGTGAGCATGTGTGAGTGTGTGTGAGAGCATGTGTGTGTGAGCATGTGTTAGTGTGTGTGAGCATGTGTTAGTGTGTGTGTGAGCATGTGTGAGTGTGTGTGAGCATGTGTGAGTGTGTGTGAGCATGTGTTAGTGTGAGTGTGTGTGTGAGCTAGGATTGCCAAGTGTCCAGTATTCAACCGGACAATCCAGTATTTTAACAGACTGTCCAGTAAAATCTGTACAAAAATACTGGACACTTAAATGTCCAGTTTTTTTTAAAGACCCCTGTCAGCTAAATGTAAAGGACCTTCTAGGCATTTATGCATTAGAAATATGGCTCAAAAAGAAGTTACACTGTGCATTTTCTATTATATGTGTTACAGGCAACAATGAGGGTGGTCACTCATTGCTGGGTTGGTTACCTCTAGCAGCCAAGGGGGTAACATCATTGATCTGTACATGTGTTACAGGCAACCAAGGGGATAAAATGACTGCTTAATTATTTTTTGCTCTCAGAGTTTCAGGCTCATATTACGAGTTGAAAGTAAAAAGTTTGCTCTTTCATGTTCATAACGTCACAGTAAAAAATAGACTTTGAGAAGTTGCGAATACAAAATTGCATTCCCCCCATAGACTTCAATGTAGCTGAAAAATACCTAGCACCCACAAGTCACAAAAACACAATGGCGTTATTTAAAAGCATAACATAAGAAGATAATATTGCATCTTTCATAATCTAATGTTCTGCGGATAGCAGAATATGTTCTATGTATTCTTAAAGAGATATTTAAATGTATATCTGATATATTTGCACAATTATATATTTATACATATATATATATATATGTATGTATATAAACTTGATTATATATACAGTAGGTCTAGATATATACAGATATATAGGAATATCTATTTAAAAATACATAGAACATATTCCCCATTGTGCAAAAACATTGGAATGTGAGATTTATATAGTGAATACACAGTTAAACACTTATGAATATTGCATAAATATGTTTTTGATGTGTTCATCTACTCAACTGCAAAGGGCTCCAATGCACTTATATATATGTCTATATATGTATGCATATGTATTTAAGTGTTTATATTCTGTAAATACGTATATACAAATAAAATATAAATACATATGTACACACACACACACACACACACACATATATATATATATATATAAATACATATACATACATAAACATATTTAGGCATGTGTATGAATGTATCTCTATGTTAAAGCCCTTTGCAGGCTTTATATATATATATATATATATATATATATATATATATATATATATATATATATATATATATATATAACACCTGAGACCTCATATCTTTGAGCCCTTATATTTTTTTAATGCAATATTTTTATTTAATATTTTATATATATATAAATACATATACATACATAAACATATTTAGGCATGTGTATGAATGTATCTCTATGTTAAAGCCCTTTGCAGGCTTTATATATATATATATATATATATATATATATATATATATATATATATATATATATATATAACACCTGAGACCTCATATCTTTGAGCCCTTATATTTTTTTAATGCAATATTTTTATTTAATATTTTTGTATCAGATAGTATTATTATGAGTGTAATTGTACTTTTAAATGTTGATGTGTTTTGTAAATTCAGCAAAGTATATCAAGGGAATTAAGCACATTTGCTAATAGGAGTAAATTGGAAAATCATTTAAAATTGCCTGTTATATTCTATCTGAATCCGGAAAGAACAAAAATGGGTTTTATATCCCTTTAGTAGGTCCCATATGATGTAACCTGTAGTGTACTGCAAACATTTAACAATAAATGCTCTCAAGAATTAGAACATTATAGTTTTTTATCACGGCAAAGAATTTACTAGACATGTACAAAAATGCATACTTTATTATTCAGTTTGTAAACAAATAATGTAGTTATCCTCTTTCTTTGGCAATTACTTTGATCTGACACCAGATAAAAGATCAATTTAAAATATCTAAACAGCTGAAGTTTTAATATCCAGTTGCTGCTGGGTGATCCAGGTGATCCAGTTGTTATCATTAACCGATATTCTTTGTGTCCTCATATTTAAATATACAAACATATTTATTGCAGATATGTGCAGAACATCTGACCATTTAATAGTTTTAGGTAGGAACACTTTTACTATGTCAAGGGCACTTGGAAATCAGGCACAATCTTGAATCTTATGATATATGGAAGATTTATTATTCTATAATAGTTCTGCTTACATACAAACCCAGTACAAAAAGAGTGGTGTCTTGTAGGGGAATAATATATTGTAATACTACAAATGTAATGTGTTTTTTCACTATAGGCAGGTTGTTTCGCCCTCGTTGGGGCTCTTCAGTATGATGTAGGTGCTATGTTATTGGACTCAAGCATTGATTTTAGGTTTACGGCTATATGCCAGTTTTGCTGATGATTACATTAATTTTCATAACCACACTTACAAAGCATGAAATTAATGCTTGAGCAGAACAGCAGCACCAACCATAGACAGCCTGTTTGGCCTGTTTGGGGCTCATTCCTCCATTGTATTAATCCTAGCAAAAAATAAATATACTTATCTGTGCAAATTGCAACACTTACAATTCAAAATCCATTTCAATATAATGGGCAGCCTTGTAGCAAAGGGTGGAATGCTCGAGGACATCAGCATCAACCATAATGACTTGAGTGAGAAAGAGTCCCAAAGTAGCGAAACAGGCTGCCTATGGTTGATGCTGTGTTATTTAAGCCTCATATATTTCAGTTTGCTATACTACTGGTTTAAACTGACAGGAGCATAAGGGGTGCCATATTAAAATACATTTTGAATTAGTAATAGTCTGTGGGATAATTTGTATATTCTATGCATTGTATATTTATTCCTTACTGAACTAATTAAATAGAGGGTTTGTCTCACTCTATTAACAACAATACATTTATTTGGTACAATGGGAGTCCTTGCTCTAAAGGATTTCCATGGGTGTAAGTGCAGACCCTGTTCCAAGGAGCTTACAATCTAGTGTTTCAGTGCTTTGCTTAAAGAGCTTACAATCTTGTATTTTAGGAGATTTTACCTCTGGGTACTTACAGTGTAGAGAAATAAAAGAAATCCCTGATGTAAGACTGCACTCACCATTTGAGATAACACTAGTCCCTCTGAAATCTTCAATCTTCCTGCCACTGCCATAGAGTATTCCAGTCTTAGTTATACTGCTTGCCAGATATAAATCAGTCTATGCACATCTTGTAAGGATTTTTCATCCAATGCAAGAACATAGGTGCATGACACACCTTATAATGCAGTTTTTTTTCAATTTCTAATCTGAGGTATAAAATACAGGACCATTCCATGAACTATCAAATCTTGTACTTCACTAGTACTATCTGCTTCAAAAATCCAACAGTAGTACTTGTCCCACGGTGACTGTAGACATTCAAGTTTAGTTTCACAGATATAGTAGTCCTTGTTCCAGGTTGCTGCAGTTCTCAGATAAAATTTTAAACCAGCTGCAAGGTGCTTATTGGTTTCCCTACATCAAGGCATTGCATTGAGGATATAAGTGCAAACATATTAATCATATCATTGTATTCTCTTCACCAAGATCCTTAACATTATTACATTAGACAGATATGTGCAGTAAGAATGGATTTAAGCCATCAGTTTATTAAAGTTAAAGCAGTGTAAGTGTAATTATGCTTAATTGTTGGTGTTATGACTCAAGTTCTAGTGTCACAGAGATGATTTGTATATTTTATATCAATAAGCCTTGAAAAGTACAGAAAGCTTTAAACATACAGAACCAAATTAAAGCTAAAGATTTCTATGAAATGGGAAAGTAAAGAAAAAGCGTGACAGAAATGTGAGAAATTATCTGACCTCACTGCACGTCTGTGGGCTCTTGGAGCAGGATCTGTATTTACAATGTAGTGTGGTAATGAGATGTCTTGCTCAAAGAGCTTACAAACTTGTTAATCTCAGAAAATCTTACCTTAGATACTTACAGTTTAGTAATGTAAAAATCCTTGAAGGACATCTGCCATCAGCCAATAGGATTGAGCTCGCATTCTATTGGCTGTTCCAATCAGCCAATAGAATGCAAGCTCAATCCTATTGGCTGATCCAATCAGCCAATAGGATTTTTCCTACCTTAATTCCGATTGGCTGATAGAATCCTATCAGCCAATCGGAATTCAAGGGATGCCATCTTGGATGACGTCATTTAAAGGAACCTTCATTCAGTGTTAGGACGTCGTTTGAAGAGGATGGCTCCGCGTCGGCTGGATTGAAGATGGACCCGCTCCACTCCGGATGGATGAAGATAGAAGATGCCGCTTAGATGAAGACTTCTGCCGCTTGGAGGACCTCTTCTGCCCGGATCGGATGAAGACTTCTGCCCCTCTGGAGGTCCACTTGTGCCCGGCTGGGTGAAGATGGCTCAAGGTAGGGAGTTCTTCAGGGGGGTAGTGTTAGTTTTTTTTAAGGGGGGATTGGGTGGGTTTTAGAGTAGGGTTGGGTGTGTGGGTGGTGGGTTTTAATGTTGGGGGGGTATTGTATTTTTTTTACAGGTGAAAGAGCTGATTACTTTGGGGCAATGCCCCGCAAAAGGCCCTTTTAAGGGCTATTTGTAATTTAGTATAGGGTAGGGAATTGTATTATTTTGGGGGCTTTTTTATTTTATTAGGGGGATTAGATTAGGTGTAATTAGTTTAAAATTCTTGTAATTCTTTTTTTCCCCCTGTAATTTAGTGTTTTTTTTTTTCATAATTTCGTTTATTTAATTTAATTGTAATTAATTGTAAGCAGTTTAGGTAATTTATTTAATGATAGTGTAGTGTTAGGTGTAATTGTAACTTAAGTTAGGGTTTATTTTACAGGTAATTTTGTACTTATTTTAGCTAGGTAGTTATTAAATAGTTAATAACTATTTAATAACTATTGTACCTAGTTAAAATAAATACAAAGTTGCCTGTGAAAAAAATAATAATCCTAAACTAGCTACAATGTAACTATTAGTTATATTGTAGCTAGCTTAGGGTTTATTTTATCGGTAAATATTTAGTTTTAAATAGGAATAATGTAGTTAATTATGTTAAATTTATTTTGTTTAATTTAAATTATATTTAAGTTAGGGGGGTTAGACTTAGGGTTAGACTTAGGTTTAGGGGTTAATAAATTTAGTATAGTAGCGGCGACGTTGGGGTCGGAAGATTAGGGGTTAATAAATTTAATATAGTTGCAGCGAAGTTGGGGGGGCAGATTAGGGGTTAATAACTATAATGTAGGTGGCGGTGAGGTTGGGGGCAGTTGATTAGGGGTTAATAAGTATAATGTAGGTGGCGGTGGTGTCCGGAGCGGCAGATTAGGGGTTAATAATATAATATAGGTGTCAGCGATAGTTGGGGCAGCAGATTAGGGGTTAATAGGTGTAAGATTAGGGGCGTTTACACTCGGGGTTCATGTTAGGGTGTTAGGTGTAGATATAAAATTAATTTCCCCATAGGAAACAATGGGGCTGCATTAGGAGCTGAACGCTGCTTTTTTGCAGGTGTTAGGTTTTTTTTCAGCCAGCTCAGCCCCATTGTTTCCTATGGGGAAATCGTACACGAGCACGTTTAGCCAGCTCACCGCTAACGTAAGCAGCGCTGGTATTGAGGTGAGATGTGAAACTAAATTCTGCTCTACGCTCACCTTTTTGCGGCTAACGCCAGGTTTAAAAAAAACCTGTAATACCAGCATTGTCTTAAGGGAGCGGTGGGAAAAAAAGGCTTGTTAGCAACGCAAGCCTTACCGACAAAAACTCGTAATCTAGCCGTATACTAGTAGATCTACTTACTATTTCCAAGCTCCTTTCTATTTCATCCAATGTTATGGTTGTAAAATCTTTAGCCCATTTAACCTGTAACTAGTTCAGATATATTACAGCCATGTTCTTTATCAGTATATTATATAGGAAGGAAATAGTGTATAGTCCCTGATTATAAAGATTTATTGCTGGAGCCAAATTACCCAGGTCCCAATCGATCTCACGACTACCTATATGTTTATAAAAAAAAAATGTCTTAACTGTAAATAGGCAAATAAACATACGGCTAGATTACGAGTTTTGCGGTAAGAGGGGTGCGTTGCTAACTTGCAAGTTATTGTCACCGCTCACTTATCTACAGAGCTGCTATTACAGGTTTTCATAAACCCAGCATTATCAGGCAGGAAGTGAGTGTAGAGCAAAATTGAGCTCCATACCGCACTCCAATACCAGCGCTGCTTAAGTCAGCGGTGAACTGGTTTTACGTGCTTGTGCACGATTTCCCCATAGACAATTAGCCATCAATGGGGACAGCGGCTGAAAAAAAAGCCTAACACCTGCAATAAAGCAGCGTAAAGCTCTGTAACGCAGCCCCATTGATTCCTAGGTGGAAACAAAATTTATGTTTACACCTATCATGAACCTCGAGTCTAAACACTCCTAATCTTACACTTTTTAACCCATAATCTGCCGCCCCCAACATCGCCAACACCTACATTATACTTATTAACCTTTAATCTGCCGCTCTGGACATCGCCGCCACTATAATAAATATATTAACCCCTAAACCGCCGCACTCCCGCATCGCAAACACTAGTTAAATATTATTAATCCCAATCTGCTGCCCCTAACATCGCCGCCACTATACTAAAGTTATAAACCCCTAAACCTAAGTCTAACCCTAACCCTAACTTAAATATAATTAAAAGAAATCTAAATAAAAATTACTATCATTAGCTAAATAATTCCTATTTAAAACTAAATACTTACCTGTGAAATAAACCCTAAGATAGCTACAATAGTTACATTGTATCTAGCTTAGGGTTTATTTTTATTTTACAGGCAAGTTTGTATTTATTTTAACTAGGTAGAATAGTTACTAAATAGTTATTAATTATTTATAAGCTACCTAGTCAAAATAAATACAAATTTACCTGTAAAATAAAACCTAACCTGTCTTACACAAACACCTAACCTTACACTACAATTAAATAAATTACCTAAATTAAATACAATTACTTAAATTACAACCCCCCCCCCCCCACTAAATTACACAAAATAAAAAAGAAATTTGATTGAAGAGGATGCTCCGCGCCGGATGTCTTCAAGATGGACCCGCTCTGCGCCGGATGGATGAAGATAAAAGATGCCGTCTGGATGAAGACTTCTGCAGGTCTGGAGGACCACTTCTGCCGGCTTGGATGAAGACTTCTCCCGGCTTCGTTTAGGATGGATGTCCGGTCTTCAAAACTGTAAGTGGATCTTCGGGGGTTAGAGTTAGTTTTTTTTAAGGGTTTATTGGGTGGGTTTTAGTTTTAGATTAGGGTTTGGGCAATTGAAAAAGAGCTAAATGCCCTTTTAAGGGCAATGCCCATCCAAATGCCCTTTTCAGGGCAATGGGGAGCTTAGGTTTTTTTAGTTAGGATTTTATTTGGGGGGTTGGTTGTGTGGGTGGTGGGTTTTACTGTTGGGGGGTATTTGTATTTTTTTTACAGGTAAAAGAGCTGATTTCTTTGGGGCAATGCCCCGCAAAAGGCCCTTTTAAGGGCTATTGGTAGTTTAGTTTAGGCTAGGGTTTTTTTTTAATTTTGGGGGGGCTTTTTTTTATTTTGATAGAGCTATTAGATTAGGTGTAATTAGTTTAAATGTCTGATAATTTCTTTTTTTATTTTGTGTAATTTAGTGAGTTTTTTTGTAATTTAGGTAATTGTATTTAGGTTATTTATTTAATTGTAGTGTAAGGTTAGGTGTTAGTGTAATTCAGGTTAGGTTTTATTTTACAGGTAAATTTGTATTTATTTTAGCTAGGTAGTTAGTAAATAGTTAATAACTATTTACTAACTATTTTACCTAGTTAAAATAAATACAAACTTAGCTGTAAAATAAAAATAAACCCTAAGCTAGATACAATGTAACTATTAGTTATATTGTTGCTAGCTTAGGGTTTATTTTATAGGTAAGTGTTTAGTTTTATATAGGAATTATTTAGGTAATGATAGTAATTTTTATTTAGATTTATTTTAATTAGATTAAAGTTAGGGGTTGTTAGGGTTAGACTTAGGTTTATGGGGTTAATAACTTTAGTATAGAGGTGGCGACATTGGGGGCAGCAGATTAGGGGTTAATGACTGTAATGTAGGTTGCGGCAATGTTAGGGACAGCAGATTAGGGTTAATAATATTTAACTAGTGTTTGCGAGGCGGGAGTGCGGCTGTTTATGGGTTAATATGTTTATTATAGTGGCGGCGATGTCGGGAGTGGCAGATTAGGGGTTAATAATTTTATTTTATTGTTTGCGATGCAGGAGGGCCTTGGTTTAGGGGTTAATAGGTAGTTTATGGGTGTTAGTGTACTTTTTAACACTTTAGTTATGAGTTTTATGCTACGGCTTTGTAGCGTAAAACTCATAACTACTGACTTTAGAATGCGTTACGAATCTTGCGGGATAGGCTGTACTGCTCACTTTTTGGCCTCCCAGAAAAAGCTTGTAATATCAGCGCTATGGAAGTCCCATTGAAAAAAGACTTTACGCAAATTGTGTAAGTTAATTTGCATTAAGGCCAAAAAAGTCTCCCGTGCCCCTAAACCTGCAAGACTCGTAATACCAGCAGTAGTGAAAAAGCAGCATTATGAGCCTTAACACTGCTTTTTCACTCATACCGCAAAACTCGTAATCTAGCCGTATGTTTGTTAGTGTGTGTCTGTGTGTGTGACCATGTGTTAGTGTGTGTGTGAGCATGTGTTAGTGTATTTGTGTGTGAGAATGTGTGAGCATGTGTTAGTGTGTGTGTGAGCATGTGTGTGAGTAAGCATGTGTGAGTGTGTGTGTGAGCATGTGTTAGTGTGTGTGTGAGCATGTGTGTGTGTGTGTGTGTGAGCATGTGTGTGAGTAAGCATGTGTTAGTGTGTGTGTGAGCATGTGTGAGTGTGTGTGAACATGTGTGAGTATGTGTGTGTGTAAGTGTGTGAGCATGTGTGAGAGTGTGTGTGTGTGTGAGCATGTGTAAGTGTGTGAGCATGTATGTGTGTAAGCATGTGTGAGAGTGTGTGTGTGTGAGAGAGAGCATGTGTGTGTGTGAGAGCATGTGTGAGTGTCTGTGTGTGTGTGAGCATGTGTGAGTGTTTGTGTGAGCATGTGCGAGTGTGTTTGAGCATGTTTGTGTGTGTGAGAGTGTGTGTGAGTGTGAGCATGTGTGAGTGTGTGTGTGAGCATAAGTGAGAGTGTGTGTGTCAGATAGTGTGTGTGAGAGTGTGAGCATTTATTAGTGTGTGTGTGAGAGCATGTGTGTGTGAGTATGTGTTAGTGTGTGTGTGAGCATGTGTGAGAGTGTGTGTGAGCATGTGTAAGAGTATGAGCATGTGTTAGTGTAAGTGTGTGTGAGCATGTGTGAGTGTGTGAGCATGTGTTAGTGTGTGAGCATGTGTTAGTGTGTGTCTGTGTGTGTGAGCATGTGTTAGTGTGTGTATGAGGATGTGTGAGTGTGTGAGAGCATGTGTGAGTGTGTGTGTGCATGTGTGAGCATGTGTTAATGTGTGTGTGAGCATGTGTTAGTGTGTGAGCATGTGTGAGAGTGTGTGTGTGTGCTCATGTGTTAGTGTGTGTGAGCATGTGTGAGTGTGAGCATGTATGTGTGTAAGCATGTGTGAGAGTGTGTGTGTGAGAGCATGTGTTAGTGTGTGTGAGCATGTGTGAGTGTGTGAGCATGTGTGAGAGTGTGTGTGAGCATGTGTGTGTGAGTGTGCGTGAGTGTGAGCATGTGTGAGTGTGTGTTTGAGTATGTGTGAGAGTGTGTGTGAGCATGTGTGAGAGTGTGAGCATGTGTGAGAGTGGGTGAGCATGTGTGAGAGTGTGTGAGCATGTGTGCGAGTGTATGTGTGAGCATGAGTGAGAGTGTGAGCATGTGTGAGTGTGTGTGAGCGTGTGTGAGAGTGTGTGAGCGTGTGTGAGTGTGTGAGCATGTGTGAGAGTGTGTGAGCATGTGTGAGAGTGTGTGTGAGTGTGAGCATGAGTGAGAGTGTGAATATATATGTGCTAGTTTGTGTTTATGTGCTATTGTACATAGTGTGTACTCTGCAAATAAAATGTTGCTGCGATGTGCACGGCGCAAGAGTCTTCAGGATTGGCCTGAACTAAAGGTGGTAACTCTATCTGTGGGTGTGGTTTGGCAGTTTTGGGACTTGGCCTGCCTAAAAGGAAAGAGACAGGGAGTATTATTTTTTTACATTTTTACCCTCCTCAGCCCAATGGGGGTACAAAATAGTAAATTGGTGGTGATTTGCACCCCTTGCTGCCCCCCCCCCCAACACTGCCACCGGCCTTTACAGAGGAGACTGACTGGCCATTAATGGGTTATGAGTGAAGTAGGTGGTCTGCAGTGACGCTGGAGGTAAGACAAGCTGGCGACTGTAATACAGTATACAACTGATGATCACATGACTAGCTGTGTGTGAGGAGGGAACACACTGCTGTAAATATTAATAATAATACAAAAGCTCAGATGGAGCAGAACACCAGGACAGGTGCAGACAGATGCTTTTACTTATTACCATTTAAAACCACTAATATCAGGCACAGAATTTCACCAAACCAATCATAGTGAGACAATTCTGCATTGGGACTGGGCTCCTTTTGTAGCAAACCTGGCAAGACAATTTGGGACACAGATTTGCCACCTCCGCCATGTTTTCTTGGACACTTATGAGTTATACATGCTGCAGGGTATTTAGGGAGGAACATAATTTTTATGAGTTATACATTCTGCAGGGTATGCAGGGAGGAACATAATTTTTATGAGTTATATATTCTGCAGGGTATGCAGGAAGGAACATAATTTTTATGAGTTATACATGCTGCAGGGTATGCAGGGAGGAACATAATTTTTATGGGTTATACATGCTGCAGGGTATGCAGGGAGGAACATCATTTTTATGAGTTATACATGCTGCAGGGTATGCAGGGAGGAACATCATTTTTATGAGTTATACATGCTGCAGGGTATGCAGGGAGGAACATCATTTTTATGAGTTATACATGCTGCAGGGTATGCAGGGAGGAACATCATTTTTATGAGTTATACAAGCTGCAGGGTATGCAGGGAGGAACATGATCTTTAACCCTGGAAAGCACACAAATAGGGACACTGAACAACACTATTCATGTCCTCTCTGCACACCCTGCACATGTATAACGCATAAGTATCCAGGAAAACATGGCTGAGGTGGCAAACCTAGATACAGCAGTGTACAGGGATCAAACCCAACTCAACAAGGTCTACAAAATCTATGTTTAACCTCTTAAGGACATATAATGGAATTTTTCCGTCATAAAACAATTGAGCAAACTGAAAGCTGTGTCCTTAAAGGGTTAAAACAAGATTTATTTATGTTCATTTCTCGGTGCCATGTATCATGTGACAGCCATCAGCCAATCATAGACTCATGTAAATACTGTGAACCCTTGTACATGCTCAGTAGGTGCTGGTGCACAGAAAATAACTGTGCACAATTTGTTAATAGAAGTAAATTGAAAGGTATTTTGAAACTGCATTCTCTATCTCAATCATGGAATTGTATTTTTCACTTTAAAGGGACAGTAAAGACCTTGTAAATAAAATATATTTCTGTTGTGTTGATATAGAATAAAATATCAGCCAAGTCCTAATGTTTAAAAAAAAAAACAACAACAACATAATTTTCAATTGCAGCAGTACCTACTTAACACTTTCCTGCCGGGGCTGAAGTGTCTACAATGGAACAACAATTTGAAATCTTGCAATCGTGCATGTGATCACGAGATATAAATGATGAGATTGCGTCAGTGGGCGTCCCTATGATGCTAAACCCGCCCCCAGACCGCAATCTAATCAGGGAAGCACCCGTGGTGGCTTCAGGAAAGCCAATTTGTTACAGCGTTGTATTCCGTCCGAATTTTTCTGTGCTTTAGCACCGATGGACGGAATACAACGTCCTAACGGCTTAGCTTTCCTGAAGCCACTGGCGCTTCCCTGATGGGATCGCGGTCTGGGGGGTGTGCCTAGCATCATAGGGGACGCCCTCCTAACGCGATCCCATCATTGAAATCTCGTGATCATGTGCACGATCGCAAGATTTCAAATTGTTTACATCGGAACAGTTGTTCCAATGTTGACACTTTAGCCCCGGCAGGAAAGCATTAAGTAGGTTCTGCTGCAAATTGAAGTGACATCAGAATCAGATACAAAACTGAGGCCAATAATTAATGAAAAGTGCTTCCTCCCATATTACCAGTTTGAGTGACAGGCTGATATTGGAGGAAGAGGGATGCATAGTTGCCAACTGTCCTGTTTTTCCCAGGACAGTCCCATTTTTTGGCTTTCTGCACCTGTCTATTAAATCTTTCCTATGTACAGTTCAGCCTGTATTTTGTTTAATACTATTGTGTGCAGTGCAGTACTCCCACCACAGAAGTTGCCGTGGCTTTCTATTTTACTCTATTATTATTTATTGCTTACTGAATGTAAGTTTTTTTCTGAAACCTTATCTGTGATCTTCTGTTATGTTGAAATGTGTAGACTGGTGTCAGGTAAGGGGAAGCCATGTGATATATAATACCAGGGAGGGTAGGAGACAAGGGGTTATGAAGCAAGGCATCTCAATAGTGTTGCACAGTTGGGAACATGTGCAATTTCCCCTATTTATATACTGAAGCTTTGTTTAGCAGGGGCTTAAGATTTCAGACTCTTCATGTGCTGGGTTGAATTCACAGAACATACAAAAATAAATAAACAAATCCAGATTTACTGTGGCATTTCTGGATCTATTAACCTACTGCCCACAATCATTGATGCAGCAAACATAAACAATTACTATTTACCTTATAAAATGCAACCTACTTGTGAAACTTGTGTTTTAGCAAAAGTAAAAAATAAAATACAAATCCTCAGTATATCTACATATATCGTTTTCCATTCCAGCAGCCCCAACACAGCAATTAGCAGGTTAAACATACTGTGGTAATATCTGTCTAATGTAAGGCTGTGTAACATCTATATATACTAGGGTGCTTTGTGGTATCCTGCTATACAGATAATGAAGGGTTAATAATTTAACCCTTGCTTGCTTTTTTTGGTACTTGCTATAAATTAGATAATCCTCTAATATATTAGAGCAATTGTATTTTTGCCCTATTGTTTGCATATAACCATCTGTTTAACCTCTGCAAGGGGGTTAAACACATAATTAAAGTCCTCTACAGTGCAGCAATGCACTACTGGGAGCTTGCGGAGCATATCTAATGAGCCAATGATTAATTTGTGTAGCCACTAATCACCAGTGGTGCATTGCTGTTGCTGAGGCTATGTACAGTTAGGTCCGTAAATAATTGGACACTGACACAATTTTCATAATTCTGGTTCTGTAAGCCACCACAATGGATTAGAAAGGAAGCAACCGAGATGCAATTAAAGTGCAGACTTTCATCTTTAATTCAAGGGGTTGAACAAAAATATTCTATGAAACTTTAGGAATTGCAAACATTTTCATACACAGTCCCCTTATTTGAGGGGCTCAAATGTAATTGGACAAATTAACACAATCACAAATAAAATGTTCATTTTTAATACTTCGTTGAGAATCCTTTGCAGGCAATGACTGCTTGAAGTCTGTAACGCATGGACGTCACCAAACCCTAGGTTTCCTCCTATGTGATGCTCAGGTTGAGATCAGGTGATTGACTCGGCCATTGCAGAATATTCAACTTCTGGGTTGCTTTCGCAGTATGTTTTGGGTCATCGTCCATCTGTAAAGTGAAGTGCCGTCCAATCAACTTTGCTAAATTAGGCTAAATCTGAGCAGACCTTATACACTTCAGAATTAATTAGGCTGCTTCTGTCTTCTGTCACATTATCAATAAACACTAGTGACTAAGTGCCATTGGAAGCCATGCATGCCCATACCATCACACTGCCTCCATCATGTTTTACAGATGATGTGGTATGCTTCAGATCATAAAACGTACCAAGCCTTCTCCATCCTAAGGTTGATCTTAGTTTCATCTGTCTAAAGAATGCTGTTCCAGAACTGGGCTGGCTTTTTTAGATATTCCAATTCTAATCTGGCTTTTCTATTCTTGAGGCTTATGAATGGTTTGCACCTTGTGCTGAACCCTCTGTATTTGCTCTTGTGAAGTCTTCTCTTTATGGTAATAAAGATAATAAATAATGATATGCCTACATCCTGGAGAGTATTCTTTACTGTTGTGAAGGCGTTTTTCTTTACCATGGAAAGGATCCTACAATCATCCACCAGTGTTGTCTTCAGTGGACGTCCAGGTCTTTTTGTGCTGCAGAGCTCACCATTGCGTTCCTTTTTTTTTTTTTATCAGATTGTACCAAACTGTTGATATGGCCACTCCTAATGTTCCTCCTATCTCTGATGGCCTTTTTTACTCTCATTGAGAGCTCCATTGAACCCATGTTGTGGGTTCACAGCAACAGCTTCCAAATGCGAATGCCACACCTGGAATCAACTCCAGACCTTTTACCTGTCTATGAAACAGCTTTTGAGTCAATTGTCCAATTAGGTTTGGTCCCTTGAAAAAGAGGGGGCTAATATTAAAGAGCT
This sequence comes from Bombina bombina, assembly GCF_027579735.1. Classification (NCBI taxonomy): domain Eukaryota; kingdom Metazoa; phylum Chordata; class Amphibia; order Anura; family Bombinatoridae; genus Bombina; species Bombina bombina. The sequence continues at coordinate 383,590,185 of NC_069505.1, forward strand.
GTAATTCCTAAACCCTTCCTCCAATTTGGATATGAATACCCTCAAATAAAAGGTAAGAGACTGAACTTTAAGAGAGGATATCTCCAATAGGTGTAAAACAGGTAGCTGGCGATAAGCACACTCTTTATTGCATGTAGTGTGCTGCAGGAGAGGACCAAAATAATTGTTTCAAGTGTTCAATGTCAGGGGCTATACATGTACTAGGGACAACAACGTTAAAGCTCCCCAGGATGCAGTGTCAAAATGTTCAATTGTAGTATTATAACAGTCAGTCGATAAGGACTTACCAGGCTCACTCGATCTAATGCTGGGGGAATTCCCTCACATCGAATGCCCTGCCTTCGGCATGTATCACTTCCACGCTGCTGTCGCTGACGAATGCGACTGACGTCACTGGGGGCGTCAGTCGCATTCGTCAGCGACAGCAGCATGGAAGTGATACACGCCGAAGGCAGGTCATTCGATGTCAGGGAATTCCCCCAGCATTAGATCGAGTGAGCCTGGTAAGTCCTTATCGACTGACTGTTATAATACTACAATTGAACATTTTGACACTGCATCCAGGGGAGCTTTAACGTTGTTGTGCCTAGTACATGTATAGCCCCTGGCATTGAACACTTGAAACAATCGCCAGCTACCTGTTTTACACCTATTGGAGATATCCTCTCTTTAGTTTGCATTTTGAAATAGGGGCCTGGTCACGCCTTTCTCCACAAGGTGTTTAATTCAGTGTATTGTTTGGGGATAGTCATTCAGGGATCCATGGATACTCAGCCTAACAGTGTGTACAGACCTGATAATCACAATAACTTTTTTTCATTACGCAATGCCCTAGAAAGAGATTCTCTAAATGAGGATGTCGATATTGTATTCTCATTGGACAGATCCAAGTATTCATTATCATCCTTATTTGAGGAGATGGAACAGTTTATTTTGAAAGAGAACAGATTAAAATGGGATGTCTGGACTTTACAAAGCTATTTGAAACTTAACATCATACCCAGAGGACTGAGGTTAAACAAATTTCCCACCTTCAGTACTGAGGATCAGGCATTTATAACAACTTGGAACAATGCACTTTCTGAATGTTCCTTCAAACTCATGAACTTATTAATTGATTATAAATTGACACAAATACAGTTTAAGTGTGGAACAGGAGGGAGAGATATCAGAGAAGAAGGAAGCTAATCAATATCAGTACTCTGAAGGGAGGGGTAGAAACAATAGGGGAAGACGCAGAGGCAGAGGTAGGGGGAGATCTAATAGGAGAATTCAGTTCTCAGACAGTGAGAATGATTCATTTGGGGACAGTTCAGCTTCTGGTGAGGAAGATAACTTTGAACGTCCATCACCAAAAATAAAAATTAGTCTACAGCTGATACTGGTGTGGTCCAACAAACTGCTAGACTCAAGGAGCCCCAAACAGCCCCAGTGTCTATCTTAAAAAAATCTAATGTATCAACTAGATATGTCCCACAGGTCATGAATGCACAAGTAACAGAAACTCCCAATGCAGGTGAGCAATTAGAACTCAATCAGGTTTTTTCCCTCCCCCCCCCCGACATCAGACGGGGGGGGGGAGGGGCAAGGTACAAGAGGGGCTCCCAAAGGGGGTTACCCACTACGGACCAATCTGAAACAGACTCGCTACAAGTAAAGAATAGTGTTATTAACTTAACATCCCACAGTTTAAGTACAGTTGAATTGAAAGTTCTAAGTTTGGGATTGGGATTTGCACCGACCCACTCATTCAATCTGTTCAACACTCTATTGGATGTTAACAAACTAGTCAGAAAGTTAACTCTAAAAAAACACTTTGCAGGTAGTGAGGACAAAGAAACTTTTGTGACAGAGAATACTGTTGTTGATGCATTGGAATTGAGCCAGGATTTAGACACTCTTGATTTTCAAGATCTTTGTGGTCTCTCTATACTTGAGTCTCTACAAACAGAAAATGTCTCAGACAGACCAAATAATGCCTCTACCCCTAAACTTAGATGTTCATCTAATTTTTACCCCATACACAGTCGGGGTCCCCACATAGAAAAGTTTCATAAAAGGGTAGAGTCTGATCTTACCAATTTGTTTTTTCCACAGAAAAAAACCTCATAACAATCTGACGAAATTGGAAAGAGAAGCTCTCGAGAAATTGAGCTCTAATAAAGAGTTGGTGATCCGTGCCACTGACAAGGGGGGTACGGTAGTGGTTATGACGAGAGAGAGTTTTGTCAATGAGGCCCTGAGGCAGTTAACCAATCCACTTGATTATAAGGTCCTACAATCAGACCCAACAAAACATTTTGTGAGAAAGCTGAGAGATTTGGTGGATGATGGAGTGCATCAGGGCTTCATTAACAAAGGTACGAGTGATTACTTAATTATCTCCCATCCGGTCATTCCGGTATTTAACCACTTACCCAAAGTGCATAAATCTATTGATAATGTAATGGGTAGACCCATTGTCAGCGGCATAGGATCACTTCTTGAACATTTGTCCGAATGGCTGGATTTAATTCTACAGCCAATGGTACGAGACCTCTGGAGCTACGTTCGAGATTCCAATCATATCTTGAACGTGGCCTCGGAGATTGAGTGGAGCAATGACTATAATTGGCTCACTGTGGATGTGAAGGCTTTGTACTCCTCAATTCCCCACGATAAGGGTTTATTAGCCATTTCTTTTTTTGTAGAGAAAAATTATACTGACAACCCTGATTTTTGCGCTTATCTAGTGCGAGTGACAAAGTTTCTTTTAGAGCAAAACTACTTTGAGTTCGAGGGGGTTTTCTACCTCCAGATGTGTGGTACCACTATGGGGGCAAAATTTGCCCCCTCCTATGCCAACCTCTTTATGGGGTGGTGGGAGTGAGAACACATATTTGGGGGTGGAAATCCCTTCGGCTCAAAGATAGTTGTTTACAAGAGATTCATAGATGATCTCTTGTTCACCTGGCAGGGGGACCATGAGAGCATACATTTGTTCATTCAGTACCTCAATGCCAATGAGCTTGGGATCAGCTTTACTTTTGAATGTGATACTCACAGTATCAACTATCTTGATCTGAGATTGAGTGGCATCCATGGGCAAAAAGTCTCTACCACAGTTTACAGAAAGCCTATCTCCGGGAATACCCTCCTGAACGCCTCCAGTTGCCATCCGGGGGGCGTGTTTAAGGGTATAGCAAAGGGACAACTCATTCGCTTGAAGCGAAATTGCTCAGATGATATGCAATTTGAGAATGAGTTGAGGGAACTTTGCAGGAGATTAGAGGAAAGAGGCTACCGAAAAAATGTAGTTGAATCAGCCAAAAAATCGGTAAGCAAAATTGACAGGTCAGACTTGCTTAAGAAGAAAGATACTAGGAAAAAACAAGGTTTTGGACGCGATCACATACTGTTTATAACTGAATATTCTGAACAGTTTCAGGAAATTTGTGATATAATTAGAAAACATTATCCAATTTTAAGAGCAGATGATGGATTAGCAAACATATCTACTAAGGATTGTAAATTTGCTTACAAAAAAAGCAGAACAATTGGTAATTGTGTTGCACCCACCAAGTTGCCCAAGTGCAGCGCAATTCCTCCTGGCTGTCTAGTGTGGGGATGTATAAATGCCACAATGTTTCCGGTGTGGCATGTGAAAAAGTGGTATTAGGGTCTGAATTCAGATCTTCAACCACAGGTCAGATATTTCAGAGACGTTCATGTCTCAATTGTCGATCCACTTTTGTCGTGTATGTGATCAATTGCATTATTTGTGACAGGCAGTACGTGGGGCTCACAACATGTGAAGTGAGATCCAGAATAAGAGAGCATCTGTCTAGTATTAAATATGGTACTGCCAGCACTCCGCTGGTTCAGCACTTTGCTCAGGTACACAACAAAAGTGCTAATTCTTTCAGATGGTCTTGTATAGAAAATATATCACCTCCAAAAAGAGGTGGTGACAGAGAGGTACTGCTAGGAAAGAGGGAAATCTTCTGGATTTTTAAACTGAAAACCAGATTTCCAGAAGGATTTAATTCGGATTATGATTTAATCAATTTTTGGCAGTAAAATCCCATTTTGCACTGTTGCTCTAATACTATTTTAATTTTGGCATCTATTGTATTAAATTGTCAACTATCTAAATATCCTGTCCCATCATATCTAACATTACTTACATAACATATAAGGGGACTACATACCTTTCATCCCTATATGGGATGTTGATTTAGCATATCTTTTCGCTAATGTTACTAACGTTTTTTGCTATTGCTACTAACGTGATTGGTTTAGTTTGCTATTGCTACTAACGTGATTGGTTTAGTTGAAGTTGTATTGAATTCAAACAAATTTAGTTTTGTATTACCCCAGGCTGAAATATTGCATAGTTAATGATTAATATTTCTGTAAATGAAATTCAATGTTTCACTGATGTCATTCAATTGGGTTTATTATAACAACTATGTTTTATTGTGTGAAATGGTCATGTACGCACTTATTATGTATGCAGTTACCATTCAAACATATTCATTATGGTGTTTAACTAATTACATATGCTAATTTTTTGTCAACCAATAGGAGGCGGCTTAGGGTGTTTTAAGGTGTTCTTACAACATGGTGAGTCAGCTTAGACTACGGCACAATGCCGAAACGCGTCAGCTGTCTATTTTGCTGACCTCCTTGTTCTTTCATGGACTGAGTATTCTATTTTTAACTTTGTACTAATAAAGATTGGTTTTATCCTATAACCCGACTGGTGCTCCCAATTTCTATGCTCTAACTGAACTTTAAACCCATATTTATTATTTAACTGAACATGAATTTATTTTGGTAAACTTGTGTCAGTGTCCAATTATTTACAGACCTAACTGTACATATTGTTTTCAACAAAGGTACCCAAGAGAACACATTTAATTTCATAGTAGAAATGAATTTAAAAATGACATACTCTATCTGCATCATTAAAGATTGCATTTGACTCTCCTAACACTTTAAGCAATCAGTATGGCTGAAATATATTACTAGTATTTAATGGGCTTGTTTTTTTTTTTTGGGGGGGGGTCTATCTGAGTGGGCGGAGCTATGCAAACCGTAAATGGGTGTGGCTCTGCAACAAAGTATCCCTGGATATTTTTTTAAATGTTGGCAAATATGGATGTCGAAACATTAATAAACGCATAGAGATATAATGGCTTTCATTTATTTTATACACCCAGTTTTGTTATAGACCCATGAAATAATTGAATTTCCCTACAATGTTAGTAATAGTGTAAGGGCAGCTGAATTCCAAAGCTGGATTACCCAGAGTTCCCACAGATCACATGACTGCAATGCTGAGTGACCATTTGTCAGATAGCAGCTTACTCCTTGTGCTGGCACCATATTTATACAGTCAATATGTGCAGGACCATGAATTTACGTTTATCTTTCATTCTCCCACAATGTACACGCAGTGCAACACACCTGTGTCCTTGTCAGTGTGTAGTTCCAGTGGGTTATAGGATAATATTGTTAGAATGGCCATGTCTCCTCCACCAAAAAATTGGGGAAAGAACAATAGGTGGGTTCATGTTATAGCCCCCCCCCAACTAAATCTGGTGGGTTTTGGGGAGTGGATAGGTATGTCCTGGATAGGTGTTGAGGGTGGGATCATGGGTGGTTAGAGTGGATAGGTATGTCCTGGATAGGTGTTGAGGGTGGGATCATGGGTGGTTAGTAGGTGGGTTTGTGGGTGTGTCGGAGGTCTACAATATTTGTTTACATATTGAATTGCTGCACTTTCATTTAAATGATAACATTTTGCAAGTTTAATGTCCCATTAAGTATTTTTATTTGTGATATTTTTACTGATGGTTGTTGTGTAAATAGAAAAATAGCAAAAGTCACTGAAATGCTAGATGAAGGTCGAGTATTTGCCATTCATTGGTATCCAACTAAAGGGCCGCTGTAAACACAGCACCAATCAAAATGTCACTATTATTCCTTCTGCCATTCAAAATATTGCACAAAGCAAAGGTTAAGCTGTGGAATGCCAGATTTTTGCAAAACGTTGACGTCCAAGGGTTAATTCTAACCCTATGACATATTTGTCTGTGCCAATTTAGTGCCATTATTCCATATGAAGGTATTTTGATCAGCACGAACATTTCAAAATTAAAAGATGTCAGGGAAAATGGGATGGATGACATACATTCATTGTCATTGGTGGATAAGATGCAGGCTTTAGCCAATCAGAAAATTGACTTTGGTTTGAGTTATCTAAAATGAAATTCTAACCACACCCATTTTATAAATATTTATACGTATATACACAGCACATGGTTCTCTCGGAAAATTACAGCAAAAAGAATTTCAGCACAATTACAAAGAGAACCCCAATGACAATAAGCTCTTAATGGTCATCCCAAAGAAGCATATCTGTTCCATCTTTCAGTGACTATCTTGATATGCACTGAGGGTTCGGACTCTGGAACCACAGGGCAAAGACTCTGTCCACCATGTGCTGATATCCAGTCCTATTGGTTGTTGCAACCCGGAGGTGAGGCTCCATCTGTCTGTTTCTTGCGTCTCTTGTTGAGCAGTCGATTGGTGGAAGAGTTGAGATCTTTGATCTTAACCTGGTCATAATCTACTCTCATTGTGGCCAAAGCACTGGTCATCTCCTCCTGAAAGAGAAGAAGAAAACAAATTATTGACAAAGTTTTGATCGGGGAGGATGAACACAAATAAAGAGGTTGAGGAAATTGGGAAAGAGAGGTTTGAGAGGAATTTATTCCAATCCATCTGCATTCCTGTTTAGTGAATTCCATTCCGTTTCATTGGTTGTTCAAATTCAAAAAAATCTGAAAAGCCCACAATATTTCACTTATCATTTGTCTAATATATTCGTACAATGATAATTCAAAATTCTTCACCTCTATAAAAAATTTTTTTCGAGTTTTGAAGCTGCATATTTTGGTTGCTGGCATAGGTTTTAATAGTCAGATACAGCATGCAATTTACTTCTATTATTAAATTGACTTGATTATTTTTGCAGCTCATCAATTTACTTTAACTATGTGTTTAACCCCCTTGGAGGGCGCAAATGCATAGTTCTATGCAAGCATCAGTGCATTAATGAAATTAAAGCACCTTTGAATAATTTAAAGGGACATTAAACACTTTACGATGGTAATATAAAATGATAAATCGTATATATATATATAAAAATAAAATCTGCAATATACTTTCAATATATATTTTGTTCCCTATTCCTATAATTCCATTATGAAATTGTGAGCATTTCAGTTCCTGTTAGAAATTGAAGTGCAGAACACTGTTATATTCCACACAGCCATTGGCTGCACACTCTACTGACCTATTTATAATTGTCCCTAATATATGCCTCAGGAACTCACTGATAAGATGCATTGTCCTACGCCAGGTATATGCAACATTAGACTAAAGTCAGACCAATGGCCCATGAACACATTTATGCCTAAAATATGCCACATCAGAGCCCAGGATCAAGTGCAAAGCATCCTTACACCTTTGTTTATACTAGATATATACTAAATCAGACCAGTTGCACCAGGCCAGATACATGGTTCCCTGCGCTTCTCATAGGCCAGATATGTGCCACATTAGATCCTAACCACAGACAAGATACATGACTCCCTAAAGCACTTTAGACATGGCATGTGCCACATCAGTACCGCAGACCAGTTGTCCAGCCCCCCACAGCTTCATTATGCTAAGTAAATTCCCTATTACTTAGAGCCCAACGACCAGATGAGCATGTTTAGGTGCATACAAACCTGTAAATGTCTACAAACACACACACTATACCCTATATACTATATCCCTGCAAACTAGGCATTCATTGAACACAGGGCTTGTTGAATCAGGAGTCTCTAAATTATAATGTGCCTGGACACTTCTGTTCCACCCCCTGTTCATGCCTATGAATATTAGACTATATGACTGTGCTGGGAGGAAGCTATTGGGCTGGTCTAATATGCTACCATCAAGTGTTTGCCCCCAAAAAATAATGCAGATTTATTTCTATGCCCCTGTGCGAGGCCCCATCTTGAGTGAGGCCTTAGGGGATTGCCTACTTGGCCTAATGGTAGAGCCGCCTGTGATAGACACTTAGGGGCCTATCTATCAAGCTCCGAAAGGAGCTTGACGGCCCGTGTTTCTGGCGAGTCTTCAGACTCGCCAGAAACAGCAGTTATGAAGCAGCGGTCACAAAGACCGCTGCTCCATAACCCTGTCTGCCTGCTCTGAGCAGGTGGACAGGAATCTCAACAATTTAACCCAATCGAGTATGATCAAGTCGATTGACAGCTCCCTGCTGGCGGCCCATTGGCCGCGAGTCTGCAGGGGGTGGCGTTGCAGCAGCAGGTCTTGTGAGCTGCTGGTGCAATGTTAAATGCGGAGAGCGTATTGATCTCCTCATTCAGCGATGTCTTGCGCACCTGATCCTCACTGTCGGATCAGGTCCTCAAGACATTTCTTAAATATGCCTCTTAAACTTTACACTTATTTTGTCACTATTTAAGCAACTAATGAAACTTTACATGTTATTCTTAGACTAATCTTTTCTTTGACTGCATCATTCTATCTAGCATTTGTTTAGTGTTTAATATTAAGAAAAAGTTTGTAGGGAGTGAAAGAGTTAAATTATAAAGTATAGCTGTGGTTAATTATAACCAGATATACACTGCGGACAACAAATAATTACTTAGATTAACGAAATTACATGAAGCAACAAAGGAAGAAGGAATTCCACAGCGTAAAAATACACAAGTGCTATATCTTTTATCAAGACATAAGAAAAATCGAAACAATATAAAGTACAGTTTATATTCCAAAATTTAAAATGACTTATTTGGCATTAAACTAAGCTGTACACCTCTAGAGCAGGTTAAAATCACATCAAATTTCACAAGTTTACTTATTAATATAGTCACAATGGGACACAGCCCTAATTAATAATTATACAAATATTTGTTATAGTGTGGGTAAATCTCGGTATATAATCATCTTCGGTCACCCTGCACATAGAAATATTAGTCACAGACAGGTACTGCGTTAATATTTTCACAATCTAGTCAGTTTGTTGCAATTTTTGTTTAAAGGGACACTAAAACCAAATTTTTTTCTTTTGTGATTCAGATAGAGCATGCAATTTTAAGCAACGTTCTAATTTACTCCTATTATCAATTTTTCTTTGTTCTCTTGCTATCTTTATTTGAAAAAGAAAGTCCAGTACCCTGGACAGCACTTGTTTATTGGTGGATGAATTTATCCACTAATCAGCAAGAACAACCCAGGTTGTTCACCAAAAATGGGCCGGCATCTAAACTTACATTCTTGCTTTTCAAATAAAGATACCAAGAGAATGAGGAACATTTGCTAATAGGAGTAAATTAGAAAGTTGCTTAAAATTGCATGCTCTATCTGAAGCACAAAATAAAAAAAATGTTCAGTGTCCCTTTAAGAAATTGAATATTACTTAGTTAATCCTAGTGTTTAATGTCCCTTTAAGCTTTTTTGCACATGATCAATTTGCATGTTATTTTGTGGTTTTCGAAAAAAATAAAAAATATTGCTCAAAATAAAATTTAAAATAGAAAAATACACACATGCGTACAATTTGAAACACCTTTCAAATTTACTTCTATTATTTAATTTGCTTCCTTCTCTTGTTATCCTTTTGCTGAAAGGTTTATCTAGGTAGGCTCAGGGGCAGCAAAGAACCTAGGTTCTAGCTGCTGATTGGTGGCTGAATATATTAACCGATTGTCCTTGGTTCACCCATGTGTTCAGTTAAAAAACAGTAGCGCATTGCTGCTTCTTCAACAACTGATACCAAGAGAATTAAGCAAATTTGATACAGGAAGTAAACTGGAAAGTTGTTTAAAATTGTATGTTCTACCTAAATCATGAAATAATTTTTTTTGTGTTTCATGTCCCTTTAAATACTATCATGTTGTTAATTTAAATCTGGATGTGAGCAAACATTACATGCACTAATTATTTAAATCATGTAATTTTTGCATTAAAGACCTAAGATAGCTATGGGCTAGATTAGTGATGCTTAATGGGTGCAGGTTAGCACGCCTAATACAAGTTTAAAGTAAATTATTTGCGTGTGTGCAAAATCCTATGCACGCTAACTGCAGGACTTGGGATATCGCAATCGTGTTAACTTCTCCCCATAGACTTCAATGAAGAGAGCTTTGAAAAAAACAAAAAAAACAGGGGTGCGGTGCTAACGAGCAGTTTTCCCTCACCGCTCACTTACAGACAACGCTGGTATTACGGGTTTTTACAAACCCGGCGTTAAAAGACAAGAAGTGAGCGTTGAGCAAAATTTTGCTCCAAATTTCACTTCAATACCAGCGCTGCTTAAAGGGACACTGTACCCAAATTTTTTCTTTCATGATTCAGATAGAGCATGCAATTTTAAGCAACTTTCTAATTTACTCCTATGATCAAATTTTATTCATTCTCTTGGTATCTTTATTTTAAAGGCAATAATTTAAGTTTAGATGCCGGCCCATTTTTGTTGAACAACCTGGGTTGTCCTTGCTGATTGGACAGCACCAATAAACAAGTGCTGTCCATGGTTCTGAACCACAAATTGGCTGGCTCCTTAGCTTAGATGCCTTCTTTTTCAAATAAAGAAAGCAAGAGAACGAAGAACAATTGATAATAGGAGTAAATTAGAAAGTTGCTTAAAATTGCATGCTCTTTCTGAATCATGAAAGAAAAAATTTGGGTACAGTGTCCCTTTAAGTCAGCGGTGAGCTGGTGTAATGTGCTTGTGCACGATTTCCCCATAGGAATCAATGGGGAGAGCCGGCTGCAAACACCTGCAAAAAAGCAGCGTTTAGCTCCTAACGCAGCCCCATTGATTCCTATGGGGAAATAAAATTTATGTCTACACCTAACACCCTAACATGAACCCCGAGTTTAAACACCCCTAACCTTACACTTATTAACCCCTAGTCTTCCGCCCTGACAATGCTGACACCTACATTATATTATTAACCCCTAATAGCAAGCTTAGGGTTTATTTTTATTTTACAGGCAAGTTTGTATTTAATTTAACTAGGTAGACTAGTTACTAAATAGTTATTAACTATTTACTAACTACCTAGTTAAAATAAATACAAAAGTACCTGTAAAATAAAACCTAACCTAAGTTACAATTACACCTAACACTACACTATAAGTAAATTAATTCCCTAAATTAAATACAATTAAATAAAATGATCTAAAGTACACAAAACCCCCCCCCACTAAATTACAGAAAATAATAAACAAGTTACAAGAATTTTAAACTAATTACACCTAATCTAATCCCACTAACTAAATAAAAAAGTCCCCCAAAAATAAAAAAGCCCTACCCTACACTAAATTACAAATTGCCCTTAAAAGGGCCTTTTGCGGGGCATTGCCCCAAAGTAATCAGCTCTTTTACCTGTAAAAAAAATTACAAATCCCCCCCCCAACATTAAAACTCAACACCCACACAACCAACCCTACTCTAAAACCCACCCAATACCCCCTTAAAAAACCTAACACTAACCCCTTGAAGATCACCTTACCAGGAGAAGTCTTCACCCAACCGGGCCGAAGTCCTCAACGAATCCGGCAGAAGTGGTCCTCCAGACGGGCAGAAATCTTCATCCAGACGGCATCTTCTATCTTCATCCATCCGGCACGGAGCGGGTCCATCTTCAAGATATCCGACGCGGAGCATCCTCTTCTTTCCACAGCTTCTTGCCAATCAGCCAATAGGATTGAGCTGGCATTCTATTGGCTGTTCCAATAGAATTTGGGGGATTTGTAATTTTTTTACAGGTAAAAGAGCTGATTACTTTGGGGCAATGCCCCGCAAAAGGCCCTTTTAAGGGCTATTTGTAATTTAGTGTAGGGTAGGGCTTTTTTTATTTTGGGGGGGCTTTTTTATTTTGTTAGTGGGATTAGATTAGGTGTAATTTAAAATTCTTGTAATTTGTTTATTATTTTCTGTAATTTAGTGTTTGTTTTTGTACTTTAGATCATTTTATTTAATTGTATTTAATTTTAATTAATTTAGGGAATTAATTTAATTATAGTGTAGTGTTAGGTGTAATTGTAACTTAGGTTAGGTTTTATTTTACAGTTACTTTTGTATTTATTTTAACTAGGTAGTTGTTAAATAGTTAATAACTATTTAGTAACTATTCTACCTAGATAAAATAAATACAAACTTGCCTGTAAAATATAAATAAACCCTAAGCTAGATATAATGTAACTATTAGTTATATTGTAGCTAGCTTAGGGTTTATTTTATAGGTAAGTACCGGTATTTAGTTTTAAATAGGAATTATTTAGTTAATGATAGGAATTTTATTTAGATTTATTTTAATTATATTTAAAGGGACATAAAACCCACATTTTTTCTTTCATGATTCAGATAGAGCATACAATTTTGAGCAACTTTCTAATTTACTTCTATTATCTAATTTGCTCCAATCTCTTGATATTCTTTGCTGAAAAGCATATCTAGATATGCTCAGTAGCTGATGATTGGGTACTGCACATAGATGCCTCATGTGATTGGCTCACACATGTGCATTGCTATTTCTTCAACAAAGTATATCTAAAGAATGAAGCAAATTAGATAATAGAAGTAAATTGCAACATTGTTTAAAATTGTATTCTCTACCTGAATCATGAAAGAAAAATTGTGGGTTTAGTGTCCCTTTAAGTTAGGGGGTGTTATGGTTAGGCTTAGACTTAGATTTAGGGGTTAATAACTTTAATATAGTGGGGGCGACATTGGGGGCGGCAGATTAGGGGTTAATAAATGTAGGTAGGTGTCCGCGATATTAGGGACTGATGATTAGGGGTTAATAATATTTAACTAGTGTTTGCGATTCGGGAGTCCGGCGGTTTAGGGTTTAATATATTTATTATAGTGGCAGCGATGTCCGGTTCGGCAGATTAGGGGTTCATTTTTTTTATAGTATTTGCGATGTGGGAGGGCCTTGGTTTAGGGGTTAATAGGTAGTTTATGGGTGTTAGTGTACTTTTTAGAACTTTAGTTTAGAGTTGTATGCTACGGCGTTGCAGTGTAAAACTCTTAACTACTGACTTTAAAATGCGGTACCAGTCTTGACAGGATAGGGTCTACCGCTCACTTTTTGTCAGACTCGTAATACCGGCTCTATGCAAGTCCCATTGAAAAAAGAGGATACGCAATTTACGTAAGTGGATTTGCGGTATTTCCAAGTCTGGCCAAAAAAGTGAGCGGTAGACCTGTACCTGCAAGACTCGTAATACCATCGGTAGGGAAAAAGCAACGTTACCACCTGTTAACACTGCTTTTTCAGCCTAACGCAAAATTCATAATCTAGCCGACTGGTAGTTATGAATATTTTACATTCAAATGTTCTTCACATAGAACAAAAAATATGAGTTGCTGTTATATATCGCCCCCCTGGCTTCTCAACTCAATTTATTGATCATTTTGCATCCTGGCTACATTATTTCCTCTCCTCAGACATGCCTGCCCTCATCCTTGGGGATTTCAACCTCCCTGTCAACATTCCCACCGCCCCTGCTGCAAGAAAACTTCTCCAGATCACTTCCTCTTACGGTCTGTCACTATGGTCTGACTCTCCCACTCAGCTCTCTCGTGGCTCTCCTCTTACCTGTCTAACCAGACCTTTAATGTTACCTTCTCTGGCACATCCGCTGACCCTTTACCACTGTCTGTTGGGGTACCACAAGGCTCTGTCCTCGGTCCCCGTCTCTTCTCAATTTATACATCATCCTTAGGTTCCTAAATACAGTCCCATGGGTTTCAATACCATTTGTATGCTGATGATACCCAAATCTACATCTCTGCACCAGACCTTCCCCCTTCCTTACTAATTCATATCACTAAGAGGCCGAATTATCAAAGGTCTTGCGGACCTGATCCGACAGTGAGGATCAGGTCCACAAGACCTCGCTGAATGCGGAGAGCAATACGCTCTCCGTATTCAGCATTGCACCAGCAGCTCACAAGAGCTGCTGGTGCAACGCCGCCCCCTGCAGACTCGCGGCCAATGGGCCGCCAGCAGGGGGCGTCAATCAACCTGATCGGGTTGAATTGTGGCGATTCCTGTCCGCCTCATCAGAGCAGGCGGACAGGGTTATGGAGCAGCGGTGCTTAGACCGCTGCTTCATAACTGCTGTTTCTGGCGAGCCTACAGGCTCGCCAGAAACACGGGCTGTCAAGCTCAATTCGGAGCTTGACACATACGCCCCTAACTGCCTTTCTAATATTTCATCCTGGATGTCCTCTCACTACCTTAAGCTAAAGCTCTCAAAAACTGAGCTCCTTAATTCCCCCCCCCCCATCAACCAAAATACTCACCCCCAACTTTCTTTAACTGTTGATAATAACATCATTACCCCAACCCCGCATGCCCCATGTCTTAGAGTTACATTTGACTCTGATCTCTCTTTCACTCCCACATCCAGTCTTTGGCCAATTCTTGCCGCCTCCACCTCAAAAACATCTCCAAAATTCGCAACTTCCTCACACAAGACACAACTAAGACTTTAACCCACTCTCTCATCATTTCCCGAATTGACTATTGCAACTCCATCCTCTCCAGCCTCCCTTGCTGCAGTCTATCTCCCTTACAATCCATAATAAATGCCCCTGCTAGGCTCATCTTCCTTACACGTCGCCCCTCATCTGCTGCACCTCTCTGCCAGTCCCTTCACTGGCTTCCTCTAACCTCCAGAATAAAACATAAAATCCTGAATATAACTTTTACAGCTCTCAATAACACTGCTCCTCCCTATATCTCCAACCTAGTCTCAAGATACTTGCCCTCCCGTCCCCTTCGCTCTGCTCATGACCTCCTTCTCTCCTCCTCTCTTGTCACCTCCTCACATTCTCGTCTACAAGACTTCTCCAAACTAGCTTCTATTTTGTGGAACTCTCTGCCTCGCTCTATACGACTCTCCCCTAGTTTTCAAACTTTTAAACGCTCCTTAAAGACTCTACTGTTCAGGGATGTATATAATTTACACTAACACTTTTCTATCTTAGTCCCTCTTCTCCTTTAGCTTTCTCCCTGAACCCCCTTAGCATGTAAGCCTCCGAGCCTAGCTGCTCTGTAGATCACCCTCATGAGAGATGATTTACAACAGTGAAATTCTTGGCTGGGCCCTCTATCCTTTTGCCTCCAATAGCTGTCACCTTGCATATTAGACCCATGTCTTTAGCGCTGCGGAACCTTTTGGCGCTCTACAAATAACTGATAATAATAATAATAATTTTCTTTATACATATTCATTTATATATATATATATATATATATATATATATATATATATTTGTACATATATATATATATATATATATATGATTTTTTTTGTAAAATATATATCTCTATGAATATATACAAGTATAGATCTATCTATCTAGCTATCTATCTATCTATATATACATATATATATATTTAAAAATACAAAGAACATTTTCTACTATGTAAAGAACATTGGAATGTAAAATATATACATTAAATACTCAGAATTTTTTTTTAAATTAATATTAAAATTGATTTAAAATTATTTTTAAAATTTTAAGGTATTTAAGTGGAAAGGGCTCCAGGGTGTGTATATACACTCACCGGCCACTTTATTAGGTACACCTTGCTAGTACCGGGTTGGAACCTATTTTGCCTTCAGAACTGCCTAAATTCTTTGTGGCATAGATTCAACAAGGTGTTGGAAACATTCCTCAGAGATTTTAGTCCATATTGACATAATAGCATCACGCAGTTGCTGCAGATTTGTCGGCTGCACATCCATGATGCAAATCTTCTGTTCCACCACATCCCGAAGGTGCTCTATTGGATTGAGATCTGGTGACTGTGAAAGCCATTGAAGTACAATGAACTCATTGTCATGTTCAAGAAATCAGTTTGAGATGATTTGAGCTTTGTGACATGGTGCATTATCCTGCTGGAAGTAGCCATCAGAAGATGGGTACACTGTAGTCATAAAGGGATGGACATGGTCAGCAACAATACTCAGGTAGGCCGTGATCAATTGGTACTAAGGGGCCCCAAAGTGTGCCAAGAAAATATCCCCTACACCCTTACATCATCACCACCAGCCTGAACCGTTGATACAAGGCAGGATGGATCCATGCTTTCATGTTGTTTACCCCAAACTCTGACACTACCATCTGAATGTTGCAGCTGAAATTAAGACTCATCAGACCAGGCAACATTTTTCCAATCTCCTGTTGTCAAATTTTGGTGAGCCTGTGCAAATTGTAGCCTCAGTTTCCTGTTCTTAGCTGACAGGAGTGCCACCCGGTGTGGTCTTCTGCTGCTGTAGCCAATCTGCTTCAAGGTTTGATGTGTTGTGTGTTTAGAGATGGCATTCTGCATACCTTGGTTGTAACAAGTGGTTATTTGAGTTACTGTTGCCTTTCTATCATCTCAAACCAGTCTGCCCATTCTCCTCTGACATCAACAAGGCATTGTCATCCACACAACTGCCGCTCACTGGATATTTTCTCTTTTTCAGATCATTATCTGTAAACCCTAGAGATGGTTGTGCGTGAAAATCCAAGTAGATCAGCAGTTTTTTTAAATACTCAGACCAGCCCATCTGGAACCAACAACCATGTCACATTCAAAGTCACTTAAATCCCCTTTCATCCCCATTCTGATGCTCAATTTGAACTTCAGCAATTCGTCTTCACCATGTCTAGATACATAAATGCATTGAGCTGCTGCCATGTTATTGGCTGATTAGCAATTTGTGTTACCAAGCAATTTTAAACAGGTGTACCTAATAAAGTGGCCAGTGAGTGTATATATGTGTATATATATATATATATATATATATATATATATATATATATATATATGTACATGTGTATATATGTGTTTATAGGTGTGTGTATATATGTGTTTATATATGTATATATGTATGTGCCAGATCTGAAACAGATGACGGGTTTTACAAATTAGGGACAAAAAATGGTGCTCTGAAGCAACTATGTAACCGATCACAGTTAACTCTATGCAAAGAAAAAATGTATTATGAGAATAAGGTACTCATTAGGTCATCTTTGTGTGTTTGAGATACAATTTTAACTTTATCTTTCGATGTTTAGTTAAAGGGACAGTCTACACCAGAATTTTTATTGTTTTAAAAGACAGATTATCCCTTTATTACCCATTCCCCAGTTTTGCATAACCAACACAGTTATATTAATATACTTTTAACCTCTGTTATTATCTTGTATCTAAGCCTCTGCAAACTGCCCCTTTATTTCAGTTGTTTTGACAGACTTGCAGTTTAGCCAATCAGTGCCTGCTCCCAGATAACTTCTCGTGCACAAGCATAGTGTTATCTATATGAAACACATGAACTAACACCCTCTAGTGGTGAAAAATTGTTAAAATGCATTCTGAAAAGAGGTGGCCTTCAAGGTCTAAGAAATTAGCATATGAACCTCCTAGGTTAAGCTTTCAACTAAGAATACCAAGAGAACAAAGCAAAATTGGTGATAAAAGTAAATTGGAAAATTGTTTAAAATGACATGCCCTATCACAATCATGAAAGTTTATTTTGGCCTAGACTATCCCTTTAATGTACACATGAACTAGTCAATTTACACATTATCTAGTTAAAGTGTAGAACACATTTAGGGGTCTATTTAACAAGGGCTGAATGGCCCCTGTTCCCTTGTTTGAGCACAAGCCTTCAGGCTCATTGGAAACATGAGATAAGAAGGCGGCGTATAGCAATCCGCCCGATCATGTATGATCGGGCTGATTGACATTCCCTGGTAGAATCTGCAGGGGGCGGTATTGCACCAGCAGTTCACAAGAACTGCTGGTACAATGATAAATGCCGACAGCGTATGCTGTCAGCATTTATCGATGTGCGGCGGACATGGTTCGCTATAGAGGATCATGTTCGTCCGCACATTAATAAATAGACCCCTTATAGTTTTTCAACTTTAACTGAAAGAAACAGGTAATGTTCACATTAGCTAGGGAATCTGCAGATTAACGGAAATTTGTACTTTAGCGTTAACAAGTATATTATAGACATTTCACCCTTATAAAAAAATGATTAATATTTACTGTATATTAATATTTTTTTTTGTCAAATAGTATATTTATGAGTGTAACGCTTTATTTAAATGTATTTATGTTGTGTGTTTTTTTTACCCCTTACACTTTTTGCTAGGTCTTCAGTCGCACAAACCCGACACGCACTAATTTAATTTGTGCTCGAGCAAACACATTTACTTTCAACTTGTTATACGCATGCAAGTTAAAGTGGTCGTGATATTGGTTATTGCGACCCACACTAACAATAGCGTGTTATCTAGCTCTATGTGTTTAACCCCACAAAGGTTAAATACATAAGCAAATTCCCATTTGGAAGCAGCAAGTCTTGCAGCTTCTGAGCAGAACACAACAGCCTGTGATGGGTGTGGTCATGCAACTACTGCTTCTGACTGGCTGACCAGCCATGTCCTGTGGGACTTTACCTATGTGTTTAACATTTAGCAGGTTTAAACATTCAGGCCTAG
The DNA here is from genome assembly GCF_027579735.1 of Bombina bombina. Classification (NCBI taxonomy): domain Eukaryota; kingdom Metazoa; phylum Chordata; class Amphibia; order Anura; family Bombinatoridae; genus Bombina; species Bombina bombina. Next base: position 383,608,783 of record NC_069505.1, read on the forward strand.
ATTACAAGCGGAGCTAAAAAAATATTAGCACAATTGAGCGCTAACACTGCTCAAGTTTAATCTTTAGCGCCTTATTCTTGGTCTCATATTACAAGTTGAAACTAAAATGGTAGCGCTTGAGCGAAAGCCTTGGGCATGTTAACATTTCAAATAATACACTTCTATGGGGTGCGCTACAAATCTCATATCCTGGCTTTTGCTCGAGTGCTAACCTGAAGGTGCACTAGGCCAAAGAAAAATAGTGTTGTTGTTCTTCACTCAGTATAAATTATATATATATATTTTTTTAAATTATATATTTATAAGGTGATAAGATGTTGCAATGAGAAGGGTTGGAAGGTGTATATACAGTATATGTGTGTGGATTTGCATGTGTGTATGTATATCTATATATCTATGTACATGTGTATGTATATATGTGTATATATTTATATGTGTATGTATATATATGTATGTATGTATGTATATATATGTGTATGTATATATATGTGTATGTGTGTATATATATATATATATATATATGTGTGTATGTATATGTATGTATATATATATATATATGTGTATGTATATATGTGTGTATGTATATATATGTGTATATATATATATATATATATATATATGTGTGTATGTATGTGTATGTATATATGTGTATCTATATACAGTATGTGTATGTATGTGTGTATCTTTATATGTGTATGTATGTGTGTATGTATATATGTGCATAAATGTATGTATATGTGTTTATGTATGTATATATGTGTATGTATATATAGTACTGTGCAAAAATCTTAGGCCACCATTAGATTTGTTGTTTTAGCAAAGTTTTAATGACCATCCATATTTTTTTTCGGTCTCTTTATTAAGATACGAACAGAAAATACATAAAAAATTACGCACAATATAAAAAAACCACAATTTTCAGAACAAAATGGCTTCTTTAGGCAGAAGTCAGTATTTAGTGTGACCTCCCTTGGCACTAAGCACATCTTGAACTCCTTTGGGGAGACTGTCATGAAGTTTTATTAAGTAATCTTCCGGTATATTATACCAGGCTTCTTTCAGCGCTTCCCAGAGTTCTTCTTTAGATTTAGGTTGTCTTTTATTTATTTCTCTGCCCAGCTGATCCCATACAGCCTTTATAATATTCAGGTCTTGACTCTGTGGAGGCCAGTCCATGACTGTCAGTGTTTTATCAGCTGATTTTCTCTCGAAATATGATTTCACTGTATTAGCAGTGTGCTTGGGATCGTTATCATGCTGAAAAATAAAACCATTCCCAATCCGGTGCTTTCCAGAAGGAATGGCATGATGAATTTAAACCTGTCTGTACTTTTTAGCATTCATGATACCATCAATTCGGACAATATCGCCAAAACCACTGGCAGAAAAACACAATTTATGTAAGAACTTACCTGATAAATTCATAACTTTCAAATTGGCAAGAGTCCATGAGCTAGTGACGTATGGGATATACAATCCTACCAGGAGGGGCAAAGTTTCCCAAACCTCAAAATGCCTATAAATACACCCCTCACCACACCAACAATTCAGTTTAACGAATAGCCAAGTAATGGGGTAATAAAATAAGGAGTAAAAAAGCATAAAAAAGAAGAAATGGAAATATAATTATGCTTTTATACAAAAATCATAACCACCATAAAAAGGGTGGGTCTCATGGACTCTTGCCAATATGAAAGAAATGAATTTATCAGGGTAAGTTCTTAAATAAATTATGTATTCTTGCATGTAATTGGCAAGAGTCCATGAGCTAGTGACGTATGGGATAGAAATACCTAATGTGACAGACCCTTCTGTCAGGACTGAAGGAGTTAACTGTGTTCAGCTTTGGGAAGCTATTTTCTAAAGACAGGTTTTCTGGCAGCCTCTATTGTGAACTGTAATTAAGTTTAAGTGATAAGAAAGGATCAAGTGTGTCTTGTGTTTAAATTGTTATCTGCCTAAGTAAAGTAATGTGATTCTATTGTGGCCTGTAAAAGGGCGTGTTCCCTCCATCTAATGTACAACATTCTTTCAACCCCCCTTCTGGGGGGGTCAGACCTGCATAAATACTAGGCATAGCCTTTTAATAAATGACATTCTGTTTTAAACCTGAAAACTGGCTGGGTTGTGAGTTGCTGATTCCCTATTCAGGACATTGTTCATCTGGTATTAACCCTTGGTACCCTGTTGGTACCGTAACAATTGGTGGCAAGCGACGGAATGAACCTTATCGCCCAGAAGAGCAACTACACAAGCCAGTAACCTCAGGAAGAGGGGGATTATTACAATACTGACTAAGATGGAAGGAGTACCAGGGACCGAAGGAACCAATGGGCCCAGCATATCAGACAGAACCCCCGAAGAAGCAAGCTTTGATCGGGCGGTTAAAATAAGACTGGCACATTATGGCCCCAACCCATCTGCGGAAATTATCGACCGGGTCATAGCAGCTGTGGAGGCCAACCTACTTTGCCAAAGTGGCGCTGCAGCAGCCCAAGTCACAGCAACCCGAGTGGAAAAGGGTTGCTTTTAAAAACTTCCTGGAAACAGAAGGAGAGATTGATGGGTACCTTGCGGATTTTGAGAGGCAATGTGCACTACACAAGGTACCCACAGAGGACTGGGTCACGATATTATCCGGAAAATGATCCGGCCGGGCCAGTGAGGCTTTTCGGGCCATTCCAGATGAGGAAGTCGGGGATTATAATACTGTAAAAGAGGCTCTGCTCTCCAGGTATGCGGTTACACCGGAGGCATACCGGAGGCGGTTCAGAGACACTGTTAAATTAGCTGGAGATTCCTACCTTGAGTGGGCATGTAAGGTGCACCGCACAGCAGCTCACTGGATAGCGGGGTGCCAAGCCGTATCTGGGGAAGAGGTGCTGCAGCTATTCCTGTTGGAACATTGCTTCGACAAGTTACCCGCAGGAGTTCGAGAGTGGGTTCGGGACCGTAAACCCTCCACCCTGCATGAAGCGGCTCGCTTGGCAGATGAGTATACGGATGCCCGCAAACTGGACACTGCTACCACTAAGCCCCCTGCCAGAGTGGAGTACAGACCCCCAGTCACCCCAGCAGCTGCCAGTTACCAACCCCCGGCGCACCGCTATACCCCACGGCCTCCAGCCACGAACTATCCTCAGAGAGCCCGGTTCAATTCACGGGGCTACTCACAGCCTATTCAGTGCTTTGGATGTAAGCAACTAGGGCTCAGTAAATCTCTATCCGCTATTGATACGTGGAAGTCCCGTTACAATGCGCTGATGAAGAAGAGCCACGTAGAGGATAAAATGGTCACGTTAAATAATCACGTAACAGTGCTAGCGGGAGAGAAGAGGAGTGCAGAGGAAAAAGCACATTTAGAACAGGAATCTCTGATAGACAGGCTGCACCGACAGACTGCAGAAAACACCAGCTTGAGAGTGGAACATGAAACATTAAAGACAAACTTAGTGACACTGGAGGAAAAGCTGACGCTGGCTCATAGTGAGGTGCAGCAACTCAAGGGCACCCTATGTCAGTATGAAGGGATTGTGGATACCTATAAAGAGCAGGTACAAAAAACTTGTAAAGAAGCTGAAGAGATTTTGAAGGACTGAAGAAGTTGAACCCTTATTTTTACGGGCAGGAATACTCTCTCATAACGGGAATACAGATGGATTGTCCCGGCAAACTGACATGCCTACCACCTCCTAGTCCGGTCATCCCCAGGTTGACCCGCCAAAGGGTCAAGCCGGGTCTGCCGGAGTGTTCCACAATCTAAGATGGCGTCCCCAAGATGGCGTCCCCTCAATTCTGATTGGCTGATAGGATTCTATCAGCCAATCGGAATTAAGGTAGGAAAATTCTGATTGGCTGATGGAATCAGCCAATCAGATTCAAGTGCAATCCGATTGGCTGATCCAATCAGCCAATCAGATTGAGCTTGCATTCTATTGGCTGATCGGAACAGCCAATAGAATGCAAGCTCAATCTGATTGGCTGATTCCATCAGCCAATCAGATTTTTCCTACCTTAATTCCGATTGGCTGATAGAATCCTATCAGCCAATCGGAATTGAGGGGACGCCATCTTGGATGACGTCCCTTAAAGGAGCCGTCATTCGTCGTAGTCCGTCGGTGAAGAAGGTGGTTCCGCGTCGGCGGAAGGAAGATTCAAGACCCAGCTTGGAAGATGACTTCGCCCGGATAGAAGACCTCTTCAGCGCCTCTTTGAAGATGACATCGGCCGGATCGAAGACTTTTCTTCAGCGCCGCCTGGATGATGACTTCATCGGATGGAAGATTTCTTCAGCGCCGCTTGGAGGATTAACTTCTTCCGCTCCGGATGTCCACTTCGGTTCCATCGGTGGCTCGGCTGAGTGAAGACAACTAAAGGTAGGATGATCTTCAGGGGATTAGTGTTAGGTTTTTGTAAGGGGGGTTTGGGTTAGATTAGGGGTATGTGGGTGGTGGGTTTTAATGTTGGGGGGGGGTTGTATTTTTCTTTTGCAGGCAAAAGAGCTGTTTTCTTTGGGGCATGCCCCCACAAATGGCCCTTTTAAGGGCTGGTAAGGTAAAAGAGCTTTGAAATTTATTTAATTTAGAATAGGGTAGGGCATTTTTTTATTTTGGGGGGGTTTGTTATTTTATTAGGGGGCTTAGATTAGGTGTAAGTAGCTTAAAATTGTTGTAATATTTTTAACATGTTTGTAACTTATTTTTTTATTTTTTGTAACTTAGCTTTTTTTATTTTTTGTACTTTAGTTAGTTTATGTAATTGTATTTAATTGTAGTTATTTGTAGGTAGTTTATTTAATTAATTTAATGATAGTGTAGTATTAGGTTTAATTGTAACTTAGGTTAGGATTTATTTTACAGGTAATTTTGTATTTCTTTTAGCTAGGTAGTTATTAAATAGTTAATAACTATTTAATAACTATTCTAACTAGCTAAAATAAATACAAAGTTACCTGTAAAATAAATATAAATCCTAAGATAGCTACAATGTAATTATTAATTATATTGTAGCTATCTTCGGGTTTATTTTACAGGTAAGTATTTATTTTTAAATAGGAATAATTTATTAAAGTATAGTGTAGTGTTAGGTGTAATTGTAACTTAGGTTAGGATTTATTTAACAGGTACATTTCTCTTTATTTTAGCTAGGTAAGCTATTAAATAGTTAATAACTATTTAATAGCTATTGTACCTGGTTAAAATAAATTGAAAGGTACCTGTAAAATAAAAATAAATCCTAAAATAGCTAGAATATAATTATTATTTATATTGTAGCTATATTAGGGTTTATTTTAAAGGTAAGTATTTAGTTTTAAATAGGATTCATTTAGTTAATAAGAGTTAATTTATTTAGATTTATTTAATTAATATTTAAGTTAGGGGGGTGTTAGGGTTAGGGTTAGACTTAGGTTTAGGGGTTAATAATTTTATTACAGTGGCGGCGGTGTAGTGGGGGGCAGATTAGGGGTTAATAAATTTATTATAGGTGGCGATGGTGTAGGGGGGCAGGATAGGGGTTAATAGGTTTAATATAGGTTGCGGCGGGTTCAGGGAGCGGCGGTTTAGGGGTTAAACTATTTATTTAGTTGCGGAGAGGTGCGGGATCAGCAGGATAGGGGTTAATAATTTTATAATAGAGGGCGACGGTGTAGGGGGGGCAGGATAGGGGTTACTAGGTATACTGTAGGTGGCAGCGGTGTCCGGGAGCGGCGGTTTAGGGGTTAATACATTTATAAGAGTTGCGGCAGGGTCTAGGAGCGGCGGTTTAGGGGTTAATACATTTATAAGAGTTGCGGCAGGGTCTAGGAGCGGCGGTTTAGGGGTTAGTAACTTTATTGAGTTGCGGGAGGCTCCGGGGGCGCCGGTATAGGGATAGAACAGTGTAGTTTAGTGTGAGTGCTTAGTGACAGGCTAGCAATAAAGCTGGGAAAAAGCCGAAGAGCAGCGAGATCGGATGAGTGATAACTCTCACAGTCCGCTGCTCATCGCCCCGCGGCTTTTTGACAGCTTTATTTGATAACTTAGGCGTATTTTTTCAGGTCCGCGGCGGCGATGTGAGGCGAGCTTAGGCGGGCGTATTGGGCCGGCGAAGCCAGAAAAGTAGACGGCTTGATAACTACCCCCCACTGTCTGTCTGAAAACGAATGAATGATCCTCTCTCTAATTGAGGCAAGCCTAAAGAGCCCTGAAAATAGCACAAAGTTCTAAAATATTGATTGGTAACCTTGCCTCTTGAGGATTCTAAACTCCTTGTGCTGTCAGAGATCCCCAGACAGCTCCCCAACCTGTGAGACTTGCATCTGTTGAAATCACAGTCCAGGAAGGATGAACAAAAGAGGCCCCTTAAAAAATCCGATGATGGTCTAACCACAAAGTCAGAGAGAGTTGAGTGTTGGGATTTAAGAATATCAATTGTGATATCCGAGTATAATCCCTGCACCATTGATTCAGCATGCAAAGCTGCAGAGGTCTCATATGGAAACGAGCAAAGAGGATTGCCTCCGATGCTGCAGTCATGAGACCTAAAACTTCCATGCACATAGCCACTGAAGGGAATGATCGAGACTGAAGGTTTAGACAGGTTGAAACCAACTTCAAACGTCTCTTCTCTGTTAAAGACAGGGTCATGGATACTGAATCTATCTGGAAACCTAAAAAGGTAACACTTGTCTGAGGAATCAAGAAACTCTTTGGTAAATTGATCCTCCAACCATGTCTATGAAGAAACAACACAAGTTGATTTGTGTGAGATTCTGCTAAATGAAAAGATTGAGCCAGTACCAAGATATTGTCCAAATAAGGAAACACTTCAATACCCTGCTCTCTGATTACAGATAGAAGGGCATCGAGAACCTTCGAAAAGATTCTTGGAGCTGTTGCTAGGCCAAATGAAAGAGCAACAAATTGGTAATGCTTGTCTAGAAAAGTGAATCTCAGAAAGCGATAGTGGTCTGGATGAATCGGATTGTGAAGATATGCATCCTGTAAGTCTATTGAGGACATTTAATGACCTTGCTGAACAAAAGGCAGAATAGCCCTTATAGTCACCATCTTGAAAGTTGGGACCTTTACAAATTGATTAAAAAACTTCAGATCCAGAACTTGTCTGAATGATTTTTCCTTCTTCGGGACAATGAATAGATTTGAATAAAAACCTAGAACCTGTTCCAGAAGTGGAACTTGTACAATTACCCCTGAAATCTCCAGATCTGAAACACACTTCAGAAAGGCCTGAGCTTTCACAGGATTTGTTGGAACGTGAGATAGAAATTTTTTTATCACAGGAGGTCTTATTCTGAAACCTATTCGATACACCTGAGAGACAATATTCTGAATCCAATGATTCTGAACGGAACCAAACGTCTTGAAATAATTTCAATCTGCCCCCCACCAGTAGAACTGGATTGAGGGCCGCACCTTCATGCAGTCTTGGGGGCTGGCTTTGGTTTCTTATAAGGCTTGGATTTATTCCAACTCGAAGATGGCTTCCAATAGGAGCCAGAGTCCTTAGGGTAAGGAGTGGATTTCTGTTCTCTATTCTGACGAAAGGAACGAAACCAATTAGAAGCTTTAGATTTACCCTTAGACTTTTTGTCTTGGGGCAAAAAAACTCCCTTCCCCCAGTGATAGTGGAAATAATAGAATCCAACTGGGAACCAAACAAATTATTACATTGGAATGATAGACATAGTAACCTAGATTTAGATACCATGTCAGCATTCCATGATTTAGCCATAAAGCTTTTTCTAGCTAAAATAGCCAAATACATAGATTTAACATCAATCTTGATGATATCAAAAATCACTGATAAAATGATTAGCATGTTGAAGCAAACGAACAATGCTATGTAAATCAGAATCTTTTTCCCGTTCTGCTAAGCTAAAAAGTTGATGCAGCCGCAACATCAGCCATAGAAATGGCAGGTCTGAGAATATAGCCAGAATGTAAATAAGCTTTTCATAGATAAGATTCAATTTTCCTATCTAAAGGATCCTTAAAAGAGGTTCTATCTTCCCTAAGAATAGTAGTACGCTTAGCAAGAGTAGAAAAGGAAATGTATGCTTACCTGATAAATGTATTTCTTTTACGATATGACGAGTCCACGGATTTCATCCTTACTTATGGGATATCGCCTCTTGGTCAGCAGGAGGAGGCAAAGAGCACCACAGCAGAGCTGTATATATAACTCCTCCCTTCCCTCCCCCTCCAGTCATTCGACCGAAGTTAGGAAGAGAAAGGAAAAGCCAAGGTGCAGAGGTGACTGAAGTTTAACAAAAAGAAAGACCTGTCTTAGAAAAAACAGGGTGGGCCATGGACTCGTCGAATCGTAAAAGAAATACATTTATCAGGTAAGCATAAATTTCCTTTTCATTTACAAGATACGACGAGTCCACGGATTTCATCCTTACTTATGGGATACAATACCAAAGCTATAGGACACAGATGAAAAGGAGGGACAAGACAGGAACCTAAACGGAAGGCACCACTGCTTGAAGAACCTTTCTCCCAAAAACAGCCTCGGACGAGGCAAAAGTATCAAATTTGTAAAATTCGGAAAAAGTATGAAGAGACGACCAAGTTGCAGCCTTGCAAATCTATTCAACAGAAGCATCATTTTTAAATGCCCATGAGGAAGCCACAGCCCTAGTGGAATGAGCTGTAATTCGTTCAGGAGGCTGCTGTCCAGCAGTCTCATATGCAAAACGGATGATACTCTTCAGCCAAAAAGAGAGGTAGCCGTAGCTTTCTGACCCCTACGTTTCCCAGAAAAAAAACAACAAATAAATAAATAAATAAATAAAGGCACTGCTGAGTTCCCATTCCCCCGGATGAAACTTCTGTCTGCTCAAAAAATCTGCCTCCCAGTTGTCCACTCCTGGGATGTAGATTGCTGACAGATAACAAGAGTGAGCTTCCGCCCACCGAATTATCTTGGATACTTCTGTCATCGCTAAGGAACTCCTTGTTCCTCCCTGATGATTGATGTAAGCCACAGTCGTGATGTTGTCCGACTGGAATCTGATGAATTTGGCCGAAGCAAACTGAGGCCAAGCCTGAAGCGCATTGAATATTGCTCTCAACTCCAGAATATTGATGGGAAGAAGAGACTCCGACCGAGTCCACACACCCTGAGCCTTCAGGGAGTTCCAGAATGCACCAATCCTATCAGGCTGGCGTCCATTGTCACTATCACCCATGAGGGTCTGCGGAAGCACGTCCCTTGGGACAGATGATCCGGCGACAACCACCAAAGAAGAGAGTCCCTTGTCTCCTGATCCAGATCTATTTGAGGAGACAAATTTGTATAAACTCCATTCCATTGTCTGAGCATGCTCAGCTGTAGAGGTCTGAGATGAAAACGAGCAAACGGAATGATGTCCATTGCAGCCACCATCAATCCAATTGCCTCCATGCACTGAGCCACTGACGGCCGAGGATTGGACTGAAGGGATCGGCATGTATTCAGAATCTTTAACTTTCTGACATTCGTCAAAAAGATTTTCAGAGATAGAGAGTCGATTAGAGTACCCAGGAAAGGAACCCTTGTCTGTGGAATTAGTGAACTATTTTCTAGATTCACCTTCCACCAGTGAGTCCTTAGAAAGGACAGAACAATGTCGGTATGAGACTTCGTCAGCAAATAAGACGACGCCTGGATCAGAATATCGTCCAGATAAGGCACCACTGCAATGCCCGAGGTCTGAGAACCGCCAGCAGAGACCCCAGAACCTTTGTGAAAATTCTGGGTGCCATGGCCAGACCGAAAAGAAGGGCCACGAACTGAAAATGTTTGTCCAGAAAGGCAAACCTTAGGAACTTGTGATGATCTCTGTGGATAGGAATATGAAGATATGCCTCCTTTAAATCCACGGTTGTCATATATTGACCCTCCTGGATCAATGGAAGAATTGTCCGAATAGTCTCCATCTTGAAGGATGGAACTCTGAGAAACTTGTTTAGACTTTTGAGATCTAAAATGGGTCGGAACGTTCCCTCTTTTTTGGGAATAACAAAGAGATTTGAGTAAAACCCCTGCCCCTGTATTGGAAAGGGACAAATTACTCCCATGGAGGAGAGGTCTCTTACACAACGTAAGAACACCTCTCTTTTTATCTGGTCTACAGGCAATCGTGAAAGAAGAAACCTTCCTCTGGGGAAGGAATTTTTGAACTCCAACTGATACCCTTGAGACACGATTTCTAGTGTCCAGAGATCCTGAACGTCTCTTATCCAAGCCTGGACAAAGAGAGAAAGTCTGCCCCCTACTAGATCCGGTCCCGGATCGGGGGGCCGCCCCTTCATGCTGTCTTGGTAGCAGCAGCAGGCTTCTTGGGTTGTTTACCCTTGTTCCAAGACTGGTTGGGTCTCCATGTGGGCTTGGCTTGTGAATAATTCCCTTCCTGTTTAGTGGAAGAGGAAGAGGGGACTCCCTTGAAATTTCGAAAGGAACAAAAATTACTCTGTCGTCCCCTTTGCTTAGATGTTTTATCTTGAGGGAGAAGATGACCCTTACCTCCCGTAATGTCAGAAATGATTTCTTTCAAGTCAGGCCCGAATAGGGTCTTTCCCTTAAAAGGAATAGCCAAAAGCTTGGATTTAGAGGACACATCCGCAGACCAAGATTTCAACCATAAGGATCTTCGTGCTAAGATGGAGAAACCCGAACTCTTAGCCGCCAATTTGGTGATCTGAAAGGAAGCATCTGTAATAAAAGAATTAGCCAGCTTAAGGGCCTTAATTCTATCCTGTATTTCTTCCAAAGAAGTCTCAGTTCTAAGAGACTCTTCTAGGGCGTCAAACCAAAAAGCAGCCGCAGTCGTGAATGTTACAATGCAGGCTGCCGGTTGCAATAAGAACCCTTGATGAACATAGTTTTTTGAGAAGACCCTCCAACTTCTTATCCATGGGGTCTTTGAAAGCACAACTGTCCTCGATAGGGATAGTCGTACGCTTCACCAGAGTAGAGATAGCTCCCTCCACCTTAGGGATCGTCTGCCAGGAGTCCCGAACGGTGTCAGCTATAGGGTACATTTTCTTAAAAATAGGGGAAGGGGAGAACGGGATACCCGGTCTTTCCCATTCCATTGTAATAATGTCCGAAATTCTCTTAGGAACCGGAAAAACATCAGAATAAGAAGGAACTTCCAAATATCTGTCCATCTTACTCAATTTCTCTGGTGGGACCACAATAGAGTCACATTCGTCCAGAGTCACCAAAACCTCTCGTAGCAACAGCTGAAGGTGTTCAAGCTTAAACCTGAAGGACATTACGTCCGAATCTGCCAGGGACAATGCACTTCCTGAGTCAGACAGTTCCCCCTCAGACAGAGCCTCCATACCCCCCAATTCAGAGCCCTGGGAGGGTACATCGGAGATTGCCATCAAAGCATCAGAAGTTGCAGGGACCGCATGGGCCTCTTTCCTACTGCGTTTGCCTTGCAATGCTGGCAACTTAGATAAAACTTCTGAAAGGGTGGATGACATAACTGCAACCATATCCTGCAGAGTGAATGAAGCAGACGCAGTTGAAGAACACAGCGTCGCCTGAGCAGGCGCTAAAGGCTGTGACGCTTGGGGAGAAAGTTGCGGTATACCCTGAATCACATCAGTCTGAGAAACATCTTTAGATAAACTTGCAATAAAGAAAATTTGTTCTTTAAACTGTAAAGCCCTCTCAGTACATGAGGGACAAAAAGGAATAGGGGGTTCCACATTGGCAGCTAAACACATAGAACATGTACTTTCCAGAAGGTCAGCCATGACAAAAACAAGCAATAGCAATATTGGTCATGGTACTGTAATTAAAAATAACAAGCAAGAACTTTGAGAAAATGTGCTGAAAAACGAGTGTACTGTGTCTTTAAAAATTAAACCGTATAGTTTTTATAAACAATGCAATAACAGGGAAGCACTATAGGACTTTCAGTGGATCTCCCTTATAAATGAACACTCTATGCATAACGCCTTAGGGACAAAATTTAGCACTTGCACCTCGACACAGCTCTTCTGCGGCACCTACCTGTCCCCACGAATCACTTAATAGCACTCCGTGAACGGTGCGCCTAAGACCGCTTGTGAGTATTACAGACACAAGCCGACTTAGGCCACACTGGAGCCTCTAGACATGCTGCCGTAATCGTCAGGATCCGGATATCAACTGCGCGTCTAATCGTGCTAAACGCTAAGCCCTGCCCATCGTGGGCGGAAACTAACTCCCCTGGACAAGTACCGCATGGGGAACTAAAATGTCGGTAACCTAAAGCAATCTTTTAGAAAGTGTACCGTGAACAACCAATGTGCCCCTTCAAACACAAAAACACACCCCTGTCCTGCCATTAGCTTAGTAACAGTTAAGGTTAGGACACTTGGGTAAGAGCTCCCACAATCTCCCAGCGTCAAGCCCACAATCTATGTATACTCTGTCGTCCTATCCACCAGGCTAATTACTTATTAAAGCCCCCTGATAGCACGGCTGAATTTCAGCTCACCGTATAAAGAGGGTAGACCCATGCACACAATTTATGAACCCTGTGCAAACTGATTACCCCTTCCCGGTATAGGGAATAAATGCCAGTCTGTTCTGAGTTACTCTGTCTCCCCAGAAGCAAACAACTGTACATACCTTAATGCTGAGCGCAGCATGAACTTGTCCCACACAATGAAGATGTTCTTATCATCACCTCCAGCAGATCTGTGGGAACAAACAGGGTCTTAGATAATGTGCAAAATAAGAAAAATTGGATGCGCCTACTCGTTGTTTGTGTGTTATTATTAAACAATCACACAATTATGTGCAAATCTAACTTATATGTGTAACAACATAGTATCAAGTCTAGCTCAATAAATGAGTATGATAATATTACTCTCTGCTAGACACTTAAACAATTAACAATGAATGTGTCATCAAATCAAACATATAAATGCAAAACACTGTTCATGTATAAAGTCACTTATCAGTTCGATGTATATCTCCACTCCAACAAGATAGTGATATCCCACAATATGAATAGGGAATAACGATTGTGTCACACTTCTGGTGAGGAGCGGGTCTGTTGCAAGCTGCTTCTTCTAAGAGTAGTTGGTGTACAATTCTGCAGTGTCAAAAGAAGAGATAAAAAAAGAAGGTGCCACAATAGTGCAGGATCAATGGTGTCAGGTAAACCCCCACTCCAATAGCCCCTACTTACAGGATGAAAGGCACTTGATAAGTGCTACAAATGCCTTCTGGGCTCTTACAGTCGCCCAGCAAACTGCTCCTCGTAGCCTCACGACTTCTCTGTATTCCGTGTTCAGCTTGAACTGTATCAACCAGTGAAGGAATCTTATAAGCCCCAAATCAGGCAAATCTCAATGTGTGTCAAAAGCGTATATGACAGTGTGGTTATGCGAATTTAGAGTGGGCAATAAAATAGTGTATCTCCTTGAATGCAAATGTGGACTCCAGTATATTGGAAGGACATCTAGACCCCTCAAAAAAAGATGGGGGGAGCATATGAGGAACCTTAAAAATGGAGTTAAAAATCACAGCATACCAAGACATGGGAATAAGTGTCATATGGGAGAACAGAATATTTTCAAAATGTTTCCGTTAGAATCAGTTAGACCCAAATGGGGTAGAAATAGATTTCTGCATCTTAGATGAGAGAAACATACTGGATATGGAAAATGAAAACATTAAACCCTTTTGGACTCAATGAAAATATTGGTATGGCAGCCTTTAACAATTAGAGAAGAATATAGATGGATATATTCGCATCACTATATAGGTCTGTAACATCACATCACCCAGTTGAGAGAAGGGAGTCCTATGGTAGCTATCAATAATTAGATTATATTATAGATAGCTATATGTGTGCCACTATATAGATCTATAAGATCACACTAGTCAGATCTATAAAGGATTGTCCTGACGTATATATATTAGCATATATGGTAGGTACACCACATCATCATATTTCAGGTTTAAGATTCAGTCAAGAGGCGTGGGGTTATACCATTTTGATGTATTTTAATCATTACAAGCATAGTAATCCTTCCAATAATATTGTAATGTATAGTGATAATATTTAAAAATTAGGGGTACTTTATATATATATATATATATATATATATATATATATATATATATATATATATATATATATTAAGAAGGGATTAGATTATGGGATATAGTAAACCTCTTTATTTATATATATGTACAGTAGGAGAGATGGATCGATAAGATAATCATTATCCATCAAGTACAATTATCATCCTATATTTATAGATATATACATATATTGTATCTGGTATCCCATATATTTAACAGATAGGGATCCTTATGATCAATGAATTTATCCGTATCAGCAACACTTAGGGTAGATATTCCTCTAACTGAGAACCAGTAGATGGTGTGCTAGGATAAGACTATAGAGACAGTTTTAGAATTAATACGGAGTGTCTTGAATTGTATCAATTGGACAGATTTGATACATAGATGGTACATAGGACTTTGTATATTTTAGTTATAATGATGTATATAACACACCTAAGCAGGTGTCATAAGGGAAATTGTATATTTCTGATAAGAGAATACAGATTATATCGTTATTATTCACGTTTATTATTATTTGTAGCCAGACATAACATTCATACGAGAAATGGAGGTACGAGCATTATCAATCTATTCATTGGTTTACTTACACACCAATCAGATGAGCTAGAGAATTCTATGCTAACAGATTATGAATGAAACACCAGCCGCTCAATAGCAATTTAGGTTGAACAAATAGAAAGAGTGAGTTTCAGCACAGACGCAGTGCAACCCTGAGGACGCTGAGAAGCGCATTTAAATCCGTGGTGATTTTAAACTTGTAATGCACCTGAAGAAACGGTTTGTAACCGTGAAACGTCGTGTTACTTTGTTTTTGAATAAAGTCTTTTATATTTACTAGACTTGCCACTGACTTTTATATTACAAAGTCATACATTTTACAACCTTAGCTTTGTGAATGTCATATACGGTTTTGACACACATTGAGATTTGCCTGATTTGGGGCTTATAAGATTCCTTCACTGGTTGATACAGTGGAAGTTGAACAAGAAATACAGAAAAGTCGTGAGGCTACGAGGAGCAGTTTGCTGGGCGACTGTAAGAGCCCAGAAGGCATTTGTAGCACTTATCAAGTGCCTTTCATCCTGTAAGTAGGGGCTATTGGAGTTGGGGTTTACCTGACACCATTGATCCTGCGCTAGGGTCTTAAGGTCTTAGATAATATCTGCTAAAACCATCAGCAGGGCAGCAAACCGTATGGGAGTCGCAGAAAGAATGAAAATCTCTCCAGTCCCCATCGCTGAAAAGCTTGTAGCTCTAGCCCTGAGTAAAATAGCACACACTGGTACCATTTAAAAATAATAAACTCTTGATTGAAGAATCCAAACTAACACCTCACTTTACCTCTTGCTATCACTAACACAGGCAAAGAGAATGACTGGAGTGTGAGGGAAGGGAGGAGCTATATATACAGCTCTGCTGAGGTGCTCTTTGCCTCCTCCTGCTGACCAGGAGGCGATATCCCATAAGTAAGGATGAAATCCGTGGTCTCGTCGTATCTTGTAAAAGAAATAGCCCCATCAACCTTAGGGACTTTTTCCCAAAACTCTAATTTAGCCACTGGCAAAGGATACAACTTTTTAAACCTTGAAGAAGGAACAAAATAAGTACCAGGCTTAGACCATTCCTTAGCAATCACATCAGAAATAGCATCAGGAACAGGAAAAACCTCACAGGAGGTTTATAGACAGAATTTAAGCGTTGACTGGATTTATTATCAAGAGGACCAGACTCCTCAATATCCAAAGTTATCAACACTTCTTTTAACAAAGAAGGAATATACTCAATCTTAAAAAGATAAGTTGATTTATCAGTGTCAATGTCTGAAGTAGGATCTTCCGAATCAGAGAGATCCTCATCAGAGGTGGATATATCAGTATGTTGTCGGTCATTACAAATTTCATCAGTATTATGAGAAGGTTTAAAAGACCTTTTACGTTTATTTGAAGGCGGAATAGCAGACATAGCCTTCTGTATCGCATCAGCAATATAATTCTTCATATAAACAGGGATATCATGTACATTAGATGTTGAGGGAACAACAGATACTGTACTAGCTTACAACAGATACGCTTAGCTTTGGTAGAGCTGTGTTCAGACAGCATGGTTCCTACAGCAGCTTCTGAGACAGGATCAGATTGAAACATCTTGTAAAATGTAAAAGAAAAAATAAAATTTAAACAAAAATATTTCGGCTAGATTTAGAGTTTGGCGTAAGCCGTCAAAAGCAGCGTTAAGGGGTCCTAATGCTGCTTTTTACCGCCCGCTGGTATTTAGAGTCAGCCAGGAAAAGGTCTACCGCTCACTTTATTTCTGTGACTCCAGGCTACCGCAGATCCCCTTAAGTCAATTGCGTATCCTATCTTTTCAATGGGATTTGCATAACGCTGGTATTTGGAGTCTTGGAAGAAGTGAGCGGTAGAGCCTCTACCGACAAGACTCCTACAGCCAAAAAAAGTCAGTAGTTAAGAGATTTATGGGCTAACGCCGGAACATAAAGCTGTTAACTACTGTGCTACAAAGTATACTAACACCCAGAAACTACCTATGAACCCCTAAACCGAGGTCCCCCCACATCGCAAACCCTCAAATACATTTTTTTAACCCCTAATCTGCCGACCGGCCAATCGGAATTAAGGTAGGAAAGGTAGGAAAAAATCGAATTATTTTAACTAGGTAGCTATTAAATAGTTAATAACTATTTAATAGCTATTGTACCTAGTTAAAATAAATACAAAGTTGCCTGTAAAATAAATATAAATCCTAAAATAGATACAATGTAATTATTATTTATATTGTAGCTATATTAGGGTTTATTTTCTAGATAAGTATTTAGTTTTAAATAGGATTAATTTATTTAATTATAGGAATATTATTTCGTTTTATTTAAATTATATTTATGTTAGGGGGGGTGTTAGGGTTAGACTTAGGGGTTAATACATTTATTATAGTAGCTGCAACGTTGCGGGCGGGAGATTAGGGGTTAATAATTGTAGGTAGGTGGCGGCGATGTTAGGGAGGGCAGATTAGGGGTTAATACAATTTATTATAGTGTTTGCGAGTCGGGAGTGCGGCGGTTTAGGGGTTAATACATTTATTATAGTGGCGGCGATTTTGCGGGCGGGAGATTAGGGGTTAATAATTGTAGGTAGGTGGCGGCGATGTTAGGGAGGGCAGATTAGGGGTTAATACAATTTATTATAGTGTTTGCGAGGCGGGAGTGCAGCGGTTTAGGGGTTAATACATTTATTATAGTGGCGGCGAGGTCCAGTCGGCAGATTAGGGGTTAATAATTGTAGTTAGGTAGCGGCGACGTTGGGGGGGCAGATTAGGGGTTAATAAATATAATATAGGTGTCTGCGGTGTTAGGGGCAGCAGATTAGGGGTTCATAGCTATAATGTAGGTTGCGGCTGTGTCCGGAGCGGCAGATTAGGGGTTAATAGTATAATGCAGGTGTCAGCGATAGCGGGGGCGGCAGATTAGGGGTTAATAAGTGTAAGGTTAGGGGTGTTTAGACTCGGGGTTCATGTTAGGGTGTTAGGTGCAGACTTAGAGAGTGTTTCCCCATAGGAAACAATGGGGCTGCGTTAGGAGCTGAACGCTGCTTTTTTGCAGGTGTTAGGTTTTTTTTCAGCCAGCTCAGCCCCATTGTTTCCTATGGGGATATCGTGCAAGAGCACGTTTTTCCAGCTTACCGCTACCGTAGGCAACGCTGGTATTGAGGGTTGAAGTGGAGCTAAATTATGCTCAACGCTCCCTTTTCTGAGCCTAACGCAGCCACTCAGTCAACTCTAAATACCAGCGTTGTCTTAAGGGTGCGCTGGAAAAAAAAGCAGCGTTAGCACCGCGGGTCTTGACCGACAAAACTCTTAATCTAGGCGTCTTATTTCCACATATAGCAGTTTCAGGAATGGGAAAAAATGCAAATGCTAAAATTGACAAAAAAGCAAATAGCATAGTCCTCTGAGCATAAAGAAGGCAAGGAGCATATAGGAAGTGGGGTAAAATAAAACAATTTTTTTGACGCACAATACAAAAAGAAGTATATACATTTTTTGGCACCAACAAACATCCGGAAATGATGCAACTCGCGCCACAACAAACACAACTTCGCGCCAAACAACCTGGCATCAACTAAGACGCAGGAAATGACGAACTTGTGTCATCATAGAAGCACATTCGCGCCAAAAAATCTCACGCCAAGAATGACGCAATAAATAACAGCATTTTGCGCCCTTGCGAGCATAATTTGCCTACAAGTTTTAAAAGAAAAACAAGTCAAATTGAATAAAAGACTATACCCCAGGTAAGACAAAAACTTCCTAAAACATGCAAAGGGAAATACACATAGACCTGACTCATGGCAAATATAAGTAAATACATATATTTAGATCTTTATATAAATACATAAAGCACCAACCATAGCTGAGAGTGTCTTAAATAATGATACATACTTACCGAAAGACACCCATCCACATATAGCAGATAGCCAAAGCAGTACTGAAAACTATCAGCAGAGGTAATGGTATAAGAGTATATCGTCGATCTGAAAAGGGAGGTAGGAAATAAATTCCTACGACCGATAACAGAGAACCCTTGAAAAGATTTTCCGTGAGATAAACCATAAAAAATCAATAGGCGATATTATTCTCTTCACATCCCTCTGACAAACACTGTGCTCTGAGAGGAATTGGGCTTCAGAATGCTTAGAAGCGCTTATCATAGAAGAAATCATAAAAATCAAGCACAAACTTACTTCACCACCGCCATAGGAGGCAAAGTTTGTAAAACTGAATTGTGGGTGTGGTGAGGGGTGTATTTATAGGCATTTTGAGGTTTGGGAAACATTGCCCCTCCTGGTAGGATTGTATATCCCATACGTCACTAGCTCATGGACTCTTGCCAATTACATGAAAGAAATCAGCCCTAAACCAGGACAGACCCTCCACCGTGCTTTACTGAAGGCCTCAAGCCCTTATTCTTCCATCTCTCTCCAACTCTTCTTCTCACATATTGTCGACAATTGGACCCAAACATGTTAAACTTGGATTTGTCACTCCATAATCCTTTTTTTTACTGATCTTCGTTAAATCTTTGTGAGCTTTAGCATATCTTAGCCTTTCCACCCTGTTCCCCTTACAAAAAAGTGTTTTTTTGGCTGCTACCCTTCCACAAAAACCATTCCTGATCAAGCTTCTTCGGGCTGTAGAAGGGTCAACTTGTCATCCCGATTAAGCTGCCAGATGCTGAGCTAGGTCCTTGCTGGACTTCTTCCAGTCTATCAAAGAAGAAACTCTGAGAAACTTCTCATCAGATTTTGAAAGTTTTATTGGCCTTCCAGTCCTTTTTTTTTTGTCCTTAGAAACTTCTGATTCTTCAATTTTTTTCTTTATAATAGCTTGAATACCACATCTTGAGTATCCAGTTTGTTTGCAGATATCCATTTGAGAGTGGTCTTGCTGATGCAAAAGTAGGATTTTATGTAAAATTCTGTAAACTTTGGCATTTTGAATGGAATGATTTGATTTAAAAGTTGGTCTTATTAGCAAGCTTCCAATGAATAAAACTCATTGCACATGTGTATGTAATGCTCAAGCATGTCTTGCACAAACCTGGTGTAATAGACCTTTTTCACAGCAGTAATTTTTATATGAAATAGTAGAACAAATACAGGAGTTAGCAATGACAATAATTAGGGTTCCATCCCATTTAGGTTTACGAGAGCCAGGTTCCTGCTATTGCACAAGAGTAAGGGGTGGTCACACTAAATACTTGCCACTTTAGCCTATAGAAGCTGTTTTTTCTGATTTTTGTTTTTGTTTTTTAATACTGCATACAAATATCCTGCATTTTCTGGTTGTATTCTAATACAGAGACTGATAAATAATTATATATGGTCATTATACCATTGCTAAAACAAATATAATGGTGGCCTAAGTACTGTATGTGTATGTATACATGTATATACAATATATATATATATATATATATATATATATATATATATATATATATGTATATATATATATGTATGTAAATATGTATATGTGTGTATGTATGTATATATATATATATATATATGTATGTGTGTATGTATATGTGTGTATTTATGCTTGTATGTATATATATATGTATGTATATATGTATGTATTTGTGTGTATGTATATATATATATATATATATTTATATATATATATATATATACATATGTATGTGTGTATGTTTATGTGTGTATTTATGCGTGTATGTATATTTGTGTATGTATAAATGTGTATGAAAAAGAACAATTACATTTCCTGGACAATAATACACTTATCCCTCCACTCCAAAGCACACAAGGCAAAAGGAGAGCGGCTATAACGATGCAGGTTAAGGCAGGACAGGAAGCTATGTCGCTATAAGTATGGAGAAGACTTCAGCAAAGGAAAATATGATGCGTTAAGGAAACAGGCATACAACATCAGTCTGCTTGAAGCAATTGACCCAGACCGGCCGGGTCAACAGGGACACACTGGAAAGGAAATTTGTAAAGCTTACCAATCCAGCCGAAACATGTCAGACGTTACCTGGCTGTTTTTTAATAGGTAACCAATAAATGTATTACTTTTTAACCGACTGAGGAGAGTGCTGGCTATTTCCTTTTTGTATAAATGTGTATGTATATATGTGTATGTATATATGTATGTATATATGAGTATGTATTTCTATATATATATATATATATATATATATGTACATATGAGCACATACATACACATATATACAAAAACACATATATAATACTTGTAAATAACAGGACAACTGGAGAGCGAGAGGTCCATAATGCTCAGCAGCTGGTTTATTGAACCAATGGTAAAGTCAAAATGCACACAGTCTGTAATGGCAGCATGCCAAGACTGATGCGTTTCGCACATACACACATGAGCTTCCTCAGAGATCATTGGTTACCAACATAAAAACCTTTTAAACACAATCCTGTCCAATCACAAGTTTGTGCATATATTATACTTGTATTTTTTATATACTAGGGCTAACACTTAACTTCAGGACCCAAGTCATAGTGCTGTTATATGTTGTGCTTGAGCGCAACACATAATTCATCTCTTGTAATCTGAGTGATGTTTAGCACAGCCACACTATCCATTGAAAGTATAGGGCGCAATAAAAACATTTCGTGAACGTTACAATACTCTTTTTTTATCATGGACTTGTAATATCAAATTGTGTGCTATTCTTAGTGCAGGCCTTCAATATTATAAGCACACCACTATTAATATCGCTCCACTTGTAAACTGGGACATAGTTATCTAAGGTCAGTAATCTATAAGATTCTATCATTTTTTGGCAATACAGTGTCCGCTTCACGCCTTTGGAGAGTAAAAAAATGGTTAATTACAAAATTAAACAGAATAATAATGTTCCTTCAGGGAGTGCTGAATATTTTGTTGTGTATATTATAGAGCTGCCTCCCAGCAGATGTGGTAAAAAACAAGGGAATTGTCATATTGTGAGAGTGATGACTACAGGGTTGTGAAAACAGTTGTGATTGGCTGTAAAGAACGTGTTGGCGATATGGCTGTGTCACTTACCTTAACCTCATCCCAATGCTCTTTATCCTCCTGAAGTATACGGGCTGTGTGCAGGGGGGTCGGGGGTACTGCCATTGATTGCTACACAAATAAAAACAATGTTATGATTAAAGGGACAATCAACTCAAAAATAAATGCCCCCATAAAATATTTAAGCATAGTACATAAAAATGCAAAGCGTATTCTTTATTTTTGACTGATTCTGCTGTAATACACCTAAACAAGTTAATGCTTTTTTTTACTCACCCTAGAGAGGCTAAAGTACACATTTAACTGCTTATGTAAATATGATGAAATACCTGACCCTGCTACATGCTACAAACAGGGGTCAAGTCCTACAAAAAAATTGTGGGAACTCACCAAGACTTCCACTCTCTCACGATTAATATTGTTTTACACACACACACACACACACACACACACTGTATTTATATGTATATAATCTATACACTTTGGTTAATGAAAGCAAACTAAATCCAATGAAGAGTTGAATGGTTGCCTTTGGGCCTGAGACTCCTCCTCTGCCACAGAGTCTCACCCACTTAAGGTACAATAGCACCATTTCTGGGGTGGGGGGGATCAATCAGCAGGATTGCTGTCATGCTTGCATTTAGTGTATTGTAGGAAGTGTTACTTCCCTTTACTGGAGGATCTCACTTTCGCTCTAACCAGACAGCAGTGTTTACTAAAGTGTTTCTGTTCTCTTTCCAGGGGGAACTTAGTTCCACCTGCAAAAATAGTGCAGGAACTCCGTTCCCATGGGTTCCCATGGGTTCCCGCTCGACTTGAGACTATTGATGTAATATTCTGGATTTCCAAATCCCTGTACATTTTGAGTACATTTTAAATGCTTATAAAACATATAGGTCTCTTGATCCTATGGTAATCAATGGAGCTGCTAAACATAAACATAGCAATGTGTCTTTTTCTGTAGTGGCTTTTTGTTACTGGATCACTCTTGAACCACCAATATTTAGTAGCGCACTATTTGCTGGTGACTAAATTGTAATGGTTGCCTGATAGCTATGACTAGCAACCTTAAAGGGACACTAAACCCAATTTTATTCCTTCATGATTCAGATAGAGCAGGCAATTTTAAGCACCTTTCCAATGTACTCCTATTATCAATTATTATTTGTTCTCTTGCTATCTTTCTTTGAAAAGCAAGAATGTAAGCTTTGGAGCCGGCCCATTTTTAGTTTAGCACCTGGTTTGCGCTTGCTGATTGGTGGCTAAATGTACCCACCAATCAGAAAGCGCTATCCAGGGATCTGAACCAAAAATGGTCCGGCTCCTTAGCTTAGATTCCTGCTTTTTCAAATAAAGATAGCAAGAGAATGAAGAAGAAAAAATGAAGGAACCTAGGAGATCAATCAGGCAGTGGTGCTGGACTTGAGGAATAAATACCAGGGCCTCGATCCGATATGCAGCGTCGCCCGCAAAAGCCGGCAATGCCAAATTTTGCGCTGGTTTGGTATCACATATACGGCGTAACATAGAAGTTACGCTTGTATATTTCTGCCTTCGGCCGCAGTTTTTTGGCCCATAGACAGGTATACCAGCGCAGTTTGGTATCCAATATACAGCGTAAGGACTTACGTGGCGAAAATGGAGAAATCCTACTCCATTTTCACCTCGCCACAAATTGCAGGCGTAGTAAGCCTTACGCTTTCTATTGGAGCCCCATAACTCCCTAAACTACCTGCAAAATAAAACCTAACACCTAACGCATGCGCAATGTCTATCTACCTGTCAACCTCGATCCCCCGCCGCAATCCCTAATAAAGTTATTAACCCCTAAACCACCGCTCCCGGACCCCGCCGCCACCTACATTAAATGTATAACCCCCTAATGTGATCCCCCTACACCGCCGCCACCTACATTACCTACCCCCTAATGTGAGACCTTACACCGCCGCCACAAACATTAACTACCCCCTAATGTGAGACCTTACACCGCTGCCACCTACATTAACTACCCCCTAATGTGAGCTCCTACCCCACTGCCAGCTATATTAAAATGATTAACCCCTAATTTAAATCCCTCTACCCCGCCGCCAGCTATATTACATTTATTAACCCCTAATCTAATCCCCCTATACCGCCGCCACCTATATTAAATTAATTAACCCCTAATCTAATCCCCCTATACCGCCGCCACCTATATTACATTTATTAATAGAATGCAAGCTCAATAGAATGCAAGCTCAATCTGATTGGCTGATTGGATCAGCCAATCGGATTGAACTTGAATCTGATTGGCTGATTGAATCAGCCAATCAGATTTTTTTACCTTAATTCCGATTGGCTAATAGAATCCTATCAGCCAATCGGAATTCGACGGACGCCATCTTGGATGACGTCATTTAAAGGAAACTTCATTCGTCGTTCAGTCGTCGGGCCAGCTGGATGTTCCGCGTCGGAGGGCTGAAGAAAGAAGATTGAAGATGCCGCTTGGAGGAAAACTTCGCCCCGATGGAGGACCTCTTCTTTGCCGCTTGGATGAAGACATCGCCGGGATGGAAGACTTCTTCTTTGCCTCTTGGATGAAGACATCGCCGGATGGAAGACGTCTTCTTTGCCGCTTGGATGAAGACATCGCCCGGATTGGATGAAGATTTCGGCCCGACTGGGTGAAGACGACACAAGGTAGGGAGATCTTCTGGGGCTTAGTATTAGGTTTTTTTAAGGGGGGTTTGGGTGGGTTTAGAGTAGGGGTATGTGGGTGGTGGGTTTTAATGTTGGGGGGTGGTATTGTGTGTTTTTTTACAGGCAAAAGAGCTGTTTACTTTGGGGCATGCCCCGCAAAAGGCCCTTTTAAGGGCTGGTAATAGGGCTGTTAACTTTTGTAATTTAGAATAGGGTAGGGAAATTTTTTTATTTTGGGGGCTTTATTATTTTATTAGGGGGCTTAGAATAGGTGTAATTAGCTTAAAATTCTTGTAATCTTTTTTTATTTTTTGTAATTTAGTGGGTTTTTTTTTTTTGTAATTTAGTTTAGTGTATTTAATTGTATTTTAGTTTAGAGATTTGTAGTTTATTTAATTTATTGATAGTGTAGGTGTATTTGTAACCTAGGTTAGGATTTATTTTACAGGTAAATTGGTAATTATTTTAACAAGGTAGCTATTAAATAGTTATTAACTATTTAATAGCTATTGTACCTAGTTAAAATAAATACCAAGTTACCTGTAAAATAAATATAAACCCTAAAATAGCTACAATGTAATTATTAATTATATTGTAGCTATCTTAGGGTTTATTTTATAGGTAAGTATTTAGTTTTAAATAGGAATATTTTAATTCATAATATTAATATTAATTAGATTTATATTAATAAGAATTTAGTTAGGGGTGTTAGAGTTAGATAGGGTTATTATACTTAATATATATATAATATAATAACGATATTAACCCTAACATAATTAGGGTTAACATAGTTAATATATATAATAACTATATTAACTATATTAACCCTAATATAATTAGGGTTAATATAGTTAATATAGGTGGCGGCGGTGTAGAGGGATTAGATTAGGGGTTAATGTATTTAATATAGGTGGCGGCGGTGTTGGGGGATTAGATTAGGGGTTAATACATTTATTATAGGTGGCGGCAGTGTAGGGGGATTTAGATTATAGGCAAAAGAGCTGTTTACTTTGTGACAAAGCCCTGCCAAAAGCCCTTTAAGGGCTGGTAAAAGAGCTGATTACTTTGGGGCAAAGCCCCGCAAAAAGCCCTTTTAAGGGCTGGCAATAGCGCTGTTTACTTTGGGGTAATGCCACGCAAAAAGCCCATTTCAGGGCTATTTGTAGGGTTAGACTTAGGTTTAGTGGTAGGGATAGTTTAGTATTTTAGGAGTTAATTAATTTAATATAGCTGGCGGCGGTATAGGGGGATTAGGGGTTAATTAATTTAATATAGGTGGCGGCGGTATAGGGGGATTAGATTAGGGGTTAATAAATGTAATATAGGTGGCGGCGGTATAGGGGGATTAGATTAGGGGCTAATTAATTTAATATAGCTGGTGGCGGGGTAGGGGGATTTAAATTAGGGGTTAATAATTTTAATATAGCTGGCGGCGGGGTAGGGGGATTTAAATTAGGGGTTAATAATTTTAATATAGCTGGCGGCAGGGTAGGAGCTCACATTAGGGGGTAGTTAATGAAGGTGGCGGCGGTTTAGGGGTTAATAACTTTATTATGTGCGGCAGGGGTCAGGGAGCGGCAGTTTAGGGGTTAATCCATTTTTTATTATTAGGAGAGTGAGGGGGGATAGCGGATAGAGGGTTAGACGTGCCGGGCTATGTTTGGGAGGCGTGTTAGACAGTACGGGAGATTTTATAACTTAGTCAGGTTTTGTAGGCGCCGGCAGTTTCTAAAGTGCTGTAAGTCACTGGCGACTCCAGAAATGTGTAATTACGCAGATTTCTGGACATCACTGGTTTATCCGACTTACGGCACTTTAGCATCTGACGGCGCCGTATATGTGATAGCTCGAGTTGCGAGCTGAAACTACGGGCGGCGGGGGTTCCCTCGCTTGCGCCGCAAACTACGATCTATATCGGATCGCGCCCCTAATGTGGCAGAGAGAAGAATCTGAAGGCTTCAAAAACTGGTAAGGTAGTGTGGTTTTTTATTTTATTTTAAAATAAACTTTTTTTGTTTTAATTATAAGTCATGGACTTAGAACTTGGAGGTTTAATGGTGGGGTTTGATCTTGGGTATTTTAATTGTTAATTAGGTTCGGTTAGGGTTAATAAAACTGGGAGTTGCTGTTAGAGTTAATTGTGCTTGGAGGGATGATCTTGTTTGTTGCAAGCTGCCAGATTACAAATGAGGAACGGGACTTGGGAATTATTATTTCAGACGATTTAAAATGTAGCAAACAATGTAGTACTGCAGCGAGTGAGGCTTGGTTGTATTGGTAGAGGTATTTGCAGCAGAAATACTAAGGTTCTTATGCCACTTTATAGATCATTAATTAGGCCTCATCTTGAGTGTTTCAAAGCTCAAGTGCTCTACAAAGGGTGGCATATATACAGGACACCACACATGGTCCTTGATATACATAGAGGGGTAGTTATCAACGTGTCTACCTCAAATACGCTGGAATTCCGCAGCGTATTTGAGGCGAGGCTGATTCGCCTTAGTTATCAAGCCCTACAGACCGGCAAAAGTAGAATATAGTGACGTAAGCTTCGATCCGCTGGACTCAGTCTGACACAGATCGATTCTTACGTCACTCCAGATGTTCCGCACACAAGTGCGGCACAATCTGACTACTTTTGCTAGTTATCAAAAAACTAGCAGGTACGCTCAGCACTTTTCCGGCCCAGCGTACCTGGTTTTCAAACCGCCGCCCTGGAGGCGGTGGATCCCATAGGCATCAAAGGGAGTTTGACCATAGCGAAAGTTCATGTTTGCTGCTGCCATATATCCCATTGATTTGTATGGGAAACGTCTGCACCTAACACCCTAACATGTACCCCGAGTCTAAACACCCCTAATCTATCCGCCCCTACACCGCTGCAAGTAAATAAATGTATTACCCCCTAAACCGCCGCTCCCGGAGCCCGCCGCAACTATATTAAACATGTTAACCCCCTATACCGGCGCCCCCGTAGCCCCCCGCAACTAAATAAAGTTAGTAACCCCTAAACCGCCGCTCCTAGACCCCGCCGCAACTCTTATAAATGTATTAACCCCTAAACTGCCGCTCCCGGACACCACCGCCACCTACATTATACCTAGTAACCCCCTATCCTGCCCCCCTATACCGCCGCCACCTATAATAAATTTATTAACCCCTATCCTGCCGATCCCGGACCCCACTGCAACTAAATAAATAGTTTAACCCCTAAACCGCCGCTCCCGGAGTTAATTAATTTAATATAGCTGGCGGCGGTATAGGGGGATTAGATTAGGGGTTAATTAATTTAAAATAGGTGGCGGCGGTATAGGGGGATTAGATTAGGGGTTAATAAATGTAATATAGGTGGCGGCGGTATAGGGGGATTAGATTAGGGGTTAATTAATTTAATATAGCTGGCGGCGGGGTAGGGGGATTTAAATTAGGGGTTAATAATTTTAATATAGCTGGCGGCGGGGTAGGGGGATTTAAATTAGGGGTTAATAATTTTAATATAGCTGGCGGCAGGGTAGGAGCTCACATTAGGGGGTAGTTAATGAAGGTGGTGGCGGTGTAAGGTGCTCACATTAGGGGGTAGTTAATGTAGGTGGCGGCGGTTTAGGGGTTAATAACTTTATTAGGTGCGGCAGGGGTCAGGGAGCGGCAGTTTAGGGGTTAATACATTTTTTATTATTAGGAGAGTGAGGGGGGATAGCGGATAGAGGGTTAGACATGCCGGGCTATGTTTGGGAGGCGTATTAGACAGTACGGGAGATTTTATAACTTAGTCAGGTTTTGTAGGCGCCGGCAGTTTCTAAAGTGCCGTAAGTCACTGGCGACTCCAGAAATGTGTAATTACGCAGATTTCTGGACATCGCTGGTGTATCCGACTTACGGCACTTTAGCATCTGACGGCGCCGTATATGTGATAGCTCGAGTTGCGAGCTGAAACTACGGGCGGCGGGGGTTCCCTCGCTTGCGCCGCAAACTACGATCTATATCGGATCGCGCCCCTAATGTGGCAGAGAGAAGAATCTGAAGGCTTCAAAAACTGGTAAGGTAGTGTGGTTTTTTATTTTATTTTAAAATAAACTTTTTTTGTTTTAATTATAAGTCATGGACTTAGAACTTGGAGGTTTAATGGTGGGGTTTGATCTTGGGTATTTTAATTGTTAATTAGGTTCGGTTAGGGTTAATAAAACTGGGAGTTGCTGTTAGAGTTAATTGTGCTTGGAGGGATGATCTTGTTTGTTGCAAGCTGCCACATTACAAATGAGGAACGGGACTTGGGAATTATTATTTCAGACGATTTAAAATGTAGCAAACAATGTAGTACTGCAGCGAGTGAGGCTTGGTTGTATTGGTAGAGGTATTTGCAGCAGAAATACTAAGGTTCTTATGCCACTTTATAGATCATTAATTAGGCCTCATCTTGAGTGTTTCAAAGCTCAAGTGCTCTACAAAGGGTGGCATATATACAGGACACCACACATGGTCCTTGATATACATAGAGGGGTAGTTATCAACGTGTCTACCTCAAATACGCTGGAATTCCGCAGCGTATTTGAGGCGAGGCTGATTCGCCTTAGTTATCAAGCCCTACAGACCGGCAAAAGTAGAATATAGTGACGTAAGCTTCGATCCGCTGGACTCAGTCTGACACAGATCGATTCTTACGTCACTCCAGATGTTCCGCACACAAGTGCGGCACAATCTGACTACTTTTGCTAGTTATCAAAAAACTAGCAGGTACGCTCAGCACTTTTCTGGCCCAGCGTACCTGGTTTTCAAACCGCCGCCCTGGAGGCGGTGGATCCCATAGGCATCAATGGGAGTTTGACCATAGCGAAAGTTCATGTTTGCTGCTGCCATATATCCCATTGATTTGTATGGGAAACGTCTGCACCTAACACCCTAACATGTACCCCGAGTCTAAACACCCCTAATCTATCCGCCCCTAGTAAATAAATGTATTACCCCCTAAACCGCCGCTCCCGGAGCCCGCCGCAACTATATTAAACATGTTAACCCCCTATACCGGCGCCCCCGGAGCCCCCCGCAACTAAATAAAGTTAGTAACCCCTAAACCGCTGCTCCTAGACCCCGCCGCAACTCTTATAAATGTATTAACCCCTAAACCGCCGCTCCCGGACACCACCGCCACCTACATTATACCTAGTAACCCCCTATCCTGCCCCCCTATACTGCCGCCACCTATAATAAATTTATTAACCCCTATCCTGCCGATCCCGGACCCCACCGCAACTAAATAAATAGTTTAACCCCTAAACCGCCGCTCCCGGACCCCGCCGCAACCTATCTTAAACGTATTAACCCCTAATCTGCCCCCCCTACACCATCGCCACCTATAATAAATGTATTAACCCCTATCCTGCCCCCCCTACACCGCCGCCACTGTAATAAAATTATTAACCCCTATCCTGCCCCCCCTACACCGCCGCAACTCTAATAAAATTATTAACCCCTAAACCTAAGTCTAACACTAACCCTAACTCCCCCCTAACTTAAATATTAATTAAATACATCTAAATAATATTTATTTTATTAACTAAATGAATCCTATTTAAAACTAAATATTTACCTTTAAAATAAACCCTAATATAGCTACAATATAAATAATAATTATATTGTAGCTATCTTAGGATTTATTTTTATTTTACAGGCAACTTTCAATTTATTTTAACTAGGTACAATAGCTATTAAATAGTTATTAACTATTTAATAGCTTCCTAGCTAAAATAAAGAGAAATTTACCTGTAAAATAAAAACTAACCTAAGTTACAATTACACCTAACACTACACTATACTTTAATAAATTATTCCTATTTAAAACTAAATACTTACCTGTAAACTAAACCCTAAGATAGCTACAATGTAAATAATAATTACATTGTAGCTATTTTAGGATTTATATTTATTTTACAGGTAACTTTGAATTTATTTTAGCTAGTTAGAATAGTTATTAAATAGTTATTAACTATTTAATAACTACCTAGCTAAAAGAAATACAAAATTACCTGTAAAATAAATCCTAACCTAAGTTACAATTAAACCTAACACTACACTATCATTAAATTAATTAAATTAATTACCTACAAATAACTACAATTAAATACAATTAAATAAACTAACTAAAGTACAAAAATAAAAAAAGCTAAGTTACAAAAAATAAAAAAAATAAGTTACAAACATTTAAAAAAATATTACAACAATGTTAAGCTACTTACACCTAATCTAAGCCCCCTAATAAAATAACAAAGCCCCCCAAAATAAAAAAAATTCCCTACCCTATTCTACATTAAAAAGTAAACAGCTCTTTTGCCTTACCAGCCCTTAAAAGGGCCTTTTGCGGGGCATGCCCCAAATAAAACAGCTCTTTTGCCTGTAAAAGAAAAATACAACCCCCCCCAGCATTAAAACCCACCACCCACATACCCCTAATCTAACCCAAACCCCCCTTAAATAAACCTAACACTACCCCCCTGAAGATCATCCTACCTTGAGTCGTGTTCAGCCAGCCGACCACCGATGGAACCGAAGAGGAGATCCGGAGCGGCAGAAGTCATCATCCAAGGGGCGCTGAAGAAATCTTCCATCCGATGAAGTCATCATCCAGGCGGCGCTGAAGAGGTCTTCGATCCGATAGAAGTCTTCATCCAGGCGGCGTCTTCAATCTTCATCCATCCGGAGCGGAGCCATCTTCAGAAGAGCCTACGCGGATCCATCCTCTTCTTCCCGACGACTAACGACGGTACCTTTAAGTGACGTCATCCAAGATGGCATCCCTCGAATTCCGATTGGCTGATAGGATTCTATCAGCCAATCGGAATTAAGGTAGAAAAATCTGATTGGCTGATTCAATCAGCCAATCAGATTCAAGTTCAATCCAATTGGCTGATTGGTTTATTTTACAGGTAAGTATTTAGTTTTAAATAGTAATAATTTATTAAAGTATAGTGTAGTGTTAGGTGTAATTGTAACTTAGGTTAGTTTTTATTTTACAGGTAAATTTCTCTTTATTTTAGCTAGGTAGCTATTAAATAGTTAATAACTATTTAATAGCTATTGTACCTAGTTAAAATAAATTGAAAGTTGCCTGTAAAATAAAAATAAATCCTAAGATAGCTACAATATAATTATTATTTATATTGTAGCTATATTAGGGTTTATTTTAAAGGTAAGTATTTAGTTTTAAACAGGATTCATTTAGTTAATAAGAGTTACATTTATTTAGATGTATTTAATTAATATTTAAGTTAGGGGGGGGTTAGGGTTAGTGTTAGACTTAGGTTTAGGCGTTAATAATTTTATTAGAGTTGCGGCGGTGTGGGGGGGCAGGATAGGGGTTAATAATTTTATTACAGTGGCGGCGGTGTAGGGGGGGGGGGCAGGATAGGGGTTAATAAATTTATTATAGGTGGCGACGGTGTAGGGGGGCAGATTAGGGGTTAATAAGTTTAATATAGGTTGCGGCGGGGTCCGGGAGCGGCGTTTTAGGGGTTAAACTATTTATTTAGTTGCAGCGGGGTCCGGGATCCGCAGGATAGGGGTTAATACATTTATTCTAGGTGTCGGCGGTATAGGGGTGGCAGGATAGGGGTTACTAGGTATAATGTAGGAGGCGGCGGTGTCCGGGAGCGGCGGTTTAGGGGTTAATACATTTATAAGAGTGGCGGCGGGGTCTAGGAGCGGCGGTTTAGGGGTTAGTATCTTTATTTAGTTGCGGGGGGCTCCGGTATAAGGGGTAGAACAGTGTAGTTAGTGTGAGTGCTTAGTGACAGGGGTATCAATAAAGCTGTGAAAAAGCCGAAGAGCAGCGAGATCGGATGAGTGATAACTATCACAGTTTGCTGCTCATCGCCCCGTACTTGGTGCGCGTCTTTTTGACAGCTTTTTTGATAACTTAGGCAAACGTATTCAGGTCCGCGGCGGCGATGTGAGGCGAGCTTAGGCGGGCGTATTGGACCGGCGAAGGCAGGTAAAGTAGACGGCTTGATAACTACCCCTCATAGAGTTCTCTCACATATACAGACTTGTATACAGGAGTGGTGCACAGAGAGGCCAATCTATCTTCGAGGATAACTTACATTTATCCAAGGATGATTCATGAACTGGGTAACCGTCATCCTTTCTGTTGGATCAGTCCTCAAAAGAAATTGAATCATCTGCTTCGCTGGAAACAAGAGGAAAAAACAGTCACTGAAAAGGAAACCTCTGGCTACATCTTCAGTAGAAAGATTTGAGACAAATTTCCCTGAACCTCAGATTCTACCAAAACATCATGTTAGTCAGACGATGTGGGAGATATTTATTAAGAAAGGAGGTAAATTAGCACAGTGGCTGTGTCTGAGATACCCTTTACACACATCTGAAAATCTGAAATAATAAAAATACTTTCTAAAGAAAGAAAAACGAAATCCCCAAAAACATATACTAGTGACAAAACAGTAAAGCGCCAACATGGTGCAAGCAGGGCATGCTGGGTACTCACAATCTCCCCAGCCAACTGTAATTCATGGCAAGCTGGCCCTTTGTGTTAGTACCTTTAGCTCTCTGGATTTTATTCTTATCCTGGTGCAACGCTTTACTGATTTGTGATGTTATTAACCCTTTTTGCTATATCTTTGCAGTCACTCTACCAAGGTGACCCTGACCATTGACTAAGGAGCGGCCCTGGTGTCCTTTGAACATGGCCTTCTGCACTATTGGACTATGGGCTCGATGATTGAAAGCTCTCTGGGCTGGCGAGATTATTAATGAATGCTCGCCAGTCCTTCTATTTCCCTGGTGGAATGATCTAAGGCCATTTTTTACCCTGAAAACAGGGTGTCTCGCTAAGGGGCGTATACTGCATTTTCATATGAAATGTGCACAACAAAATTCTTATTTTAAACATTATACAAAACAAATATTTGAACCAATCACACAAAAATAAGCAGGGAAAAATTGTATTGTTAAGGTGCATCAAAAATCGTAACAAAATTAAGGTGCACCAAAAATCGTATGCCAACTAAAAGAGCTTTTGTCAAAACAATACAAACACTTATAACCCCAATAGAAAAACAAATGCATACTAAAATATAGGCAAATGTAAGATGCTATAAGCAGAAAGCAGCGTAATGTGAGTTATATTGGCTGCAGGATTTTAATTTTAAAGTGCTCCCCTTGCTAACTTCGCACTAAGGCGCGAAGTTTCCCTATCCAGCAAACTTCATTACTTTTAATAGGAGCCATCTCAACTCGCAGGTACTGCCCCTTTTTTTTACGATTATTGCACCGGGGCAGCCCTGCGAGTGTCAGCGAGAAAAAGAAGGTTTGAGCTGGCAAAGAATATATCATCGAGCTCTATGTATTTATATACATATAGTATAAATCTTTTTCCCTTGCCTGAATTTAGAGAGTGGTAGTGCCCCTACATTTTTTTCCCTTCCATTGAATAATTATCACAATTAAAGGAACAGTTAAAGGGACTTAATGCCTATATGCTTAATCACTTGAACGTGATGCAGTACAACTGTAAAGAGCTAACAAGAAAATATCACCTGATTATCTTAATGTAAAAAAGAAGATATTTTACCTCAAAATGTATTCAGCTCACAAAAGTAAGTGCTCTGTGCCTGTAAACAGTTATGCTGTAGCTTCTGTCATCTGCATATTGAAAAACAAAATAACAGCAGCCAATCAGCTTCATTGGTGCTGATGTCACGCTTTACTGTAATCCCACAAGATTTTACTGAAATCTCATGAGATTTTCATAGTAAACTTCCTTAAACTGAGGAGAGAAATAACATGACTGTCTGCACATGCTAGATGCACATTCCCTTTCAAGTCCTGGGACTAACAACCCGATTGGCTGCTTAAAACCCCTTTACAATGGGATGTGGCTACTGAGGAAATTTTGAGGAAAAATATCTTCCTTTTTACATAGAGATATTCAGGAAATATTTTCTAGTTAACTTTTTACAGATATGCTGCATCACTTTCATGTGCTTCAACATTTGGGTATGATGTCCCTTTAAGTCAAAATTAAACTTTCATGATTCAGATAGAGCATGGGATATTCCAGTTTACTTCTATTATCTAACTTCTCTTGGTATCCTTTGTTCAAAAGTAAACCTGTGTAGGCTCAGGAGCAGTCACTTCTGAGAGCTACATGCTGATTGGTGGCTGCATATATATGCCTTGTAATTGACTGACCTGATTTGTTCAGCTAGTAATCAGGAGTGCATTGCTGCTCCTTCAACAAAAGATACCAAAGGATTGAAGAAAAGTTAACAATAGAAGCAAAAAAGAAAGTTGTTTAAAATCGCATGCTCTGATGAAAGAAAAAGTTTCGGTTGCATGTTCCTTTAAAGCAAATTTTTTAAAAAAAAAAACACTCTTAAAGGGACACAGAACCCATTTTTTTTCTTTTGTGATTCAGATAGAGCATGACATTTTAAGCAAAGTTCTAATTTACTCCTATTATCAAATGTTCTTCATTCTCTTGGTATCTTTATTTGAAATGCAAGAATGTAAGTTTAGATGTCAGCCCATTTTTGGTGAACAACCTGGGTTGTTCTTGCTGATTGGTGGATAAATTCATCCACCAATAAAAAAGTGCTGTCCAGAGTTCTGAACCCAAAAAAAGCTTAGATGCCTTCTTTTTCAAATAAAGATAGCAAGAGAACGAAAAAAAATTGATTATAGGAGAAAATTAGAAAGTTGCTTAAAATGTCATGCTCTATCTGAATCACTAAAGAAAAAATTTGGGTTCAGTGTCCCTGTAAGCTACCAGAATGATATGTGTAAAACTGTTAGAATAAACTTCGTCCTGGAAAAGACAAAAAAGAAGAGGCGCTCTGGTGCAGATAAACCCAACAATGAGTGAGATTTTCCAATAGAGGGTATACTATATACTCACAAGGATGTTTGCACTTCCAGTGCAATAATTCGCAAGCCGAAACTTCAGAGCCGTTCGGCTGACTCTTGCTCTCCCGGTCTGCTCCTGGCGATGAACACACCCCTAAGTGGAGTAAAACACAAAACACCTTTGGTGCAGATAACCCCGACCAATGTCGGACGAACAACAGTGAGTTAGGTATATATACTCACAAACGTGTGTGCACAATCAGTGCAATATCAGGCGGACCAAAACTTTATAAAGCCGTTCGGCTGACTTCCAACAATGGTAACTGCTGCTGAGCAAGTGTGTTTGATCTATATGTAGAATTGGCTGCCAAACAGGGGACACGCTGCTTGTAACAAAACAATCTGCGATCCTTCTCACACTACTCTCTAATGTCCAGTCGGTACAATGATTCCAAGCAAGGTAGAACAATATAAAAACTTTTATTAAAAATTGCAAAACTTCGCTACGCGTTTCTCGGCTGCAAGCCGTTTCATCAGGCTACATAAATTTTGTGAACTACCTTGCTACCTTAAAAAGGCTGGATTGACCAATGAGAATTACACATTACACACCCATCATAACATGTGCATTAATCAGATTAGTACTACGCCTCTCACAAGAGCTAAACGACTAACAGGATTGTGTTTCTGCTGTCAATGGTACATTGTAACAAGTGATATTAACATATAACCCACAGATTGCAATATTAACAACATTATACAACTTATTACAGATGCGTGGTATACAGATTCATGTCCTATATTTGATACACAAAATGTGCGCGATGGTCTAAATTTTATACGTGGTATACAAATTTATATCCTATATTTGAAATGTGCGCGATAGTCTAAATTCAAGAGTGCTCTCCTACTATATACATATGTGCCCTCATGCAGATGTAGTCAGGGAATGAATGTGACTCCCACTATACTGTTGCTAAATATAACTACAGATATCCTAATAATACAAAGTATTACCATACCTAAATCGTATATATCCTATAGATAGTATCCTCAGAAATAAGAAATCCCATAGTGTTATTAAACAATGTCATAAAAAACATGGAGGGAATCCTAACTGTTACACGATTGTGCCAATAGAGGAGATTCAACCATCTAATTTATATAGTAGATTCCTGAGGCTTAGGCAGAGAGAGACATACTGGATTCATAAGCTAAAGACCATGCATCCTTTGGGTCTTAATCTCAATGTGGACTTGGCAGCATTTTAGATCCACAAAGTATTATTTACCCACCAGTGGTCTCTCTCTGCCTGATCTTGTAGGACATCTTCACTTGCAATTATAGAGAAATGATGTTTCCCTATACATATACATTCAATACTATATGTATGCATGTACATATATATGGGGGCTACCTTAATGTAAATCTAGTGATAATTATATATATATATAAAAATATATATATATATATAATATATATATATATATATATATAATTAATGTGATTTATTAAAATGAGTGTTATGTAGCAAGGTTAGCCCGTAGTTGCTTATTTAAATTTTATTTCAGTTATAAATACACTTGTTCACTAAAAGATCTAAGTTATATACACTTTATTAAATCATTTATAATGTTATTATTATTATCTTGTATGGCACTATCACTATTAAATATTAAATATCAACAGTCACACTTATAGGCAATACAATACCACTAAATAGTAGTATTGTTATTATAGTATCACTTTTTTCACCACATTATATTCATATTCACTATGCTAATGGAAAATACCCAGTATAGGGACTTTTGTGATTTTAGTATTATGCTATTGATATACCTATTCACGTTAATGAAAAATTTTAGATCCATTTTAGCATTATGCTATTGACAAACTTATGCACGAAAATTCCTAACACAGGGGGTCCCGAAGTTGAAGTTTAGGATTGTATGGTAATTTATTTATAAAATTCACATCACTTTTTTCAAAACCTTTTATCTATATACTAGATTATTTTTAATTTTATTTTTATTTTAATTTTATTTTTATAAAATCCATATAGACCATAAATGTTTAGAAATATTTCAAGACTTATTAACCTTAAATGAATACTATGGCACCCATTTATTAAATTACAATGTCCATGTATTAGATTATCAAATTGGAATCACATAGGTATTATGCATTGTATCATATATGTATTGGGTTATAGAATATAGAATATAGTATATATACGATTTAGGTATGGTAATACTTTGTATTATTAGGATATCTGTAGTTATATTTAGCAACAGTATAGTGGGAGTCACATTCATTCCCTGACTACATCTGCATGAGGGCACATATGTATATAGTAGGAGAGCACTCTTGAATTTAGACTATCGCGCACATTTAAAATATAGGATATCAATTTGTATACCACGTATAAAATTTAGACCATCGCACACATTTTGTGTATCAAATATAGGACATGAATCTGTATACCACGCATCTGTAATAAGTTGTATAATGTTGTTAATATTGCAATCTGTGGGTTATATGTTAATATCACTTGTTACAATGTACCATTGAGAGCAGAAACACAATCCTGTTAGTCGTTTAGCTCTTGTGAGAGGCGTAGTACTAATCTGATTAATGCACATGTTATGATGGGTGTGTAATGTGTAAACTATTCTCATTGGTCAATCCAGCCTTTTTAAGGTAGCAAGGTAGTTCACAAAATTTATGTAGCCTGATGAAACGGCTTGCAGCCGAGAAACGCGTTGCGAAGTTTTGCAATTTTTAATAAAAGTTTTTATATTGTTCTACCTTGCTTGGAATCATTGTACCGACTGGACATTAGAGAGTAGTGTGAGAAGGATCGCAGATTGTTTTGTTACAAGCAGCGTGTCCCCTGTTTGGCAGCCAATTCTACATATAGATCAAACACACTTGCTCAGCAGCAGTTACCATTGTTGGAAGTCAGCCGAACGGCTTTATAAAGTTTCGGTCCGCCTGATATTGCACTGATTGTGCACACACGTTTGTGAGTATATATACCTAACTCACTGTTGTTCGTCCGACATTGGTCGGGGTTATCTGCACCAAAGGTGTTTTGTGTTTTACTCCACTTAGGGGTGTGTTCATCGCCAGGAGCAGACCGTGAGAGCAAGAGTCAGCCGAACGGCTCTAAAGTTTCGGCTTGCGAATTATTGCACTGGAAGTGCAAACATCCTTGTGAGTATATAGTATACCCTCTATTGCAAAATCTCACTCATTGTTGGGTTTATCTGCATCAGAGCGCCTCTTCTTTTTTGTCTTTTCCAGGACGAAGTTTATCCTCACGTTTATTGTGGAGAGAGCCGCTGTTTGTTTTGGGGCTACCCTCCTTGCCTCATCAGAATTTGTGGGACTCTTGTTTATATTTGTGGGACACTCTATACATATGGACGATTGTGCTTACAACATCAAGGAACTCATTTAAGTATTCATTTCTTGCATTTATTTGTTATTGTTGATCATTCATACATTTACAGAAATTTATTGTTGTATTACATTTTACAAAACATACTATAATCAGAACTTAATCCTTGGGAATAGCATAGTATAGGCGCACCTCTCGTTTCTAACACATTATCTATTGTGTTGTCCTCTCTAAAACTGTTAGAACCTAATTAAATAAATTACCAAATTAAATAGCAAATATTGAGCTCACATGCATGTTTGTCAGTTTGTGTTTTTATTTAGTCTTGTATGTTTGACTTTCTTTAAAGGGACACTTCACCCAAATTGTTTCTTTTATGATTCAGATAGAGAATGCAATTTTAAGCAACTTTCTAATTTACTCCTATTATCAAATTTTCTTCATTCTCTTGATATCTTTATTTGAAAAGCAAGAATGTAAGTTTAGATGCCGGCCCATTTTTGGTGAACAACCTGGGTTGTTCTTGCTGATTGGTGGATAAATTCACCCACCAATATACAAGTGCTGTCCAGTGTTTTGAACCAACAATTGGCTGGCTTCTTAGCTTAGATGCCTTCTTTTTTTCAAATAAAGATAGCAAGAGAACGAAGAAAAATTGATAATAGGAGTAAATTAGAAAGTTGCTTAAAATTGCATGCTCTATCTGAATCATGAAATAAAAAATGTGGGTTCAGTGTCCCTTTAAGGGTTAAGAGTTCACTGTACCTTCCTCTGACACGTCATTCCATTCAGGAGCTGGGAATTCATACTGTCCCATACGAATTCGTTTCTTCATTCCAGGAGAAATGGCCTGTCCTGTATTTGAATAGAATGGGGGGTAGCCACAGAGCCTTGAGGGACATAAATACAGGAATAAAGAGTGAGGAAACAAAACATGCACGTAGTAACATAAAGTAGATCAGAGAGAGAGAGAAAGCAAGATAGGGGAGGTGAAAATAAATGTGTTAATGTCAATAAATTATGGGAAATAAAATATATATATAAATTAGGGGAGGAATGATTGTGAGGGTTGAGAGAGGAATGATGAGAAATAATAAGTATCCAGAATGATGATGTACTGAGAAATGAATGTAGTCATTAATAGGTGTTGAAAGAAATTTTACATAGTGGGAGATATGATTAATTAAATTAAAGTAGAAGATAGTTGTAGAGTATGAAGGTTGTAGATGCGGAGGACAGCTCAATGGAAAGAAAATATGATTTGAGACATGCAGAAGAGAGGAAAGGTAGAGAGAGATGTTAGTTAGAGATATGGATTGTAGATGGTTGATGGGGTTGAAGAATGGTGATATGGCAGAGAGACAAGGTGGGACATGATGTCTAGCGATATGAAGGAGAGATGAGAGATAATGAAAGTGATGATAGAAGAGAAATGAGGTATGGAGGAGGGATTATAGATATAGGTAAGGTGGATAATTGTAGAAAACTGGTACATGAAGATATGAAAGATAAATGAGAGATGGAGACAGGTGATGCTGATTATGTAGAAGATTGATGGTGACTGATGAATGTAGATGATGGCTGTATGATGGTTGGAGATATGAAAGACAGATGATAACTTGAGATGAAGAGGCACCAAATGATGAGTGGATAGTGGATGAGTGGAATGTAGAAAACAAATGAAAAGAGACAATGGTTGGTCATTTGGAGGATTGATGATAGGTAATGGGCTTAGAGAAGATGATTTATGAAGAGAGAAATTACAGGTTGCTAAGTGATAATAGATTGAGATAAGGTTACATTATCTATCTATTTATCTATCATCTATCTATCTATCATCTATTTCCTATATAGTGTTAATATTGGCAGATGTGAGACAAAATAGAAAATGAATTATGAATATAAGTGAACAGGTGGCACAAGTTTTGTGTCCATGCTCAGTCCACACTGTATACTTTATACTCACAGGATGTACATGATGACACCTAGTGACCACATATCACATGACTTGTCATACTTTTCTGGACCCAGCACCTCTGGAGCTGTCAAGACATAGTTAGAAGTTGACATATAGCAGCAATATCTTTACTACAGTTACTGTAATTTAGCTCTATATAATGATTTGCTTTACTGTAACTGTGTTCCTGTCACTCACCCACATAATAAGGGGTATAGCAGGGGGTTTGCAAAGCATTTTGAAGTGTTGTTTCTTTGGAAAAGCCAAAATCTGTTATCTTGAGCTCAGCATTACTTTCCTTGGTGGTGTAAAGGAGATTCTCTGGCTGTGGGGAAACAATGCAACAGAAATAATTATACAGTGTCAAAAAGAATAATGAACTTAAAGCGTGGCAAAAAGAAATGGAACCCACAAGAGTAACAAAGAGCCAATGGGACCTAATAGGACATAAAGTAATACACAGTGACTCACAAAGTAATGGGAAATGACAAAAGCACACAGATAGGACAACACTGTCATACACAGTGACCACATGAGTAATGGAACGGGTTCATTTGGTTTTGTGGCTGTTCAGACACGTGGCACTGTTTCTGCTGGATTGGTAGTATTGATGAGTGCTCAAGTTATCATTGTTTTTTATGGTCAACTAAGCATTCGAGAGAACCTGTAGGTTCACGAGGCAGGAAAGGATTTTTTCAGTCCTTTATAGCCTTCAGTCATGGATGACCAGGTATGGGAGTGTTCCGCTGCGTCACTCTGACATCTGATTTCATCAGAACCTAGAGTTCCTCCTCCGTGTGTGTGTCTGGGGGGGGGGGGGGTTGGCGGGCGTAGTGCCCCATTACCACTGGTTGAGTGGTTTGACCTTCAATTTTTAGGCTCCTGGATGGTCCTATGGGACTTGATCCAACAGCTTGTATGGACAACTATCCAGCATGCGGAAAGTTTTGTATTTTGAAACCTATTGCAGCTTTTGGCACCTTTTTAAAAGCGTGCTTTTCAGCTGCTTCTAGTGTATCTAGATATGGCCATTACTCTAGGCCGCATAAGGTCTGTCTGAGTTATGAGACCTTGGGTCTTCTTCCATTGTCCCGGGTGGGCTAGATCTCCTTTTGGGAATCTGTTCCGGACGTTGGTTGATCCCTGTGGGGACTTGTTTAGCTCTGGTTTTCCTGGAGCAGGGAAGGTTTAGCACCTTTTTGCTCCCCTGTGTCCTCTGCCTGTGTGGAGGTGATGGGGAGACTAGGCCTGCTAGTAGGGTTTTGGGAACTCAGAGGTATCACTTCTGTTGTCCTCTGGCCTTGTGAAGTCTCTTCATTTGACTTCTAGCCTTGCTCCTTGGAGAGTTGGACTTTATCTAGGGGTGGTTCCTTCATTTGGTTGGAGCTTTTGAGTTCTCTGCGCTGTCCGTATTTTCTGGATATGCTCCATTCCTTTTGTCTGGCTTTTTGGCCAGTCGGGGTGTTTAGTTCCAGGGTATAGTTACCTGAACTAGGTACCCGGACCTGTTTTTCCTTCCTGAGTCTTCC
Source organism: Bombina bombina (assembly GCF_027579735.1). Taxonomy (NCBI): domain Eukaryota; kingdom Metazoa; phylum Chordata; class Amphibia; order Anura; family Bombinatoridae; genus Bombina; species Bombina bombina. The sequence goes on from NC_069505.1 coordinate 383,650,856, forward strand.
TCTTTCTGGGGCTTTGCTCCTGTCCCAGTTTTGGATCTCAGAGCTGGTCGGGATGTTCCACTGTGGTGGGAACTGGGGCTATGTCCTTGCTCCATCTACCTGACCGGGTTAGGGTTGGCCCGGTCTATCTGAGTATTTATTCCTCCTTGCCACAGAGTAACCCATGTCATCTGGGGTTAGCTGGGTGGCTTGCTTCTCAAGAATGATGGGTTTCTGCGCAGTTTCTGGTGCGCCTTAGGGTTCCATTCCCCTGTTTGCCAGGGTTCCCATGGGTTGGCTGTACCTCTGTTGGGTGAACTACTTGTGTGGGGGTCCTTTCTAGGAAATTTGCGGGGGATTTTTTTCTTCCCGTTTGGCCGGTGGCTTCGGGCCTTGAGGACAGTTATTGTCCTTCCGGCCTCTTCCCTTTTCCTTTGGGGTATATTTACTACTTCGGTAGACTGAGTCCTTTCTAGTGGAAAGGTGGATTTGGAATGAGACATTCAGTGACATACAGAGATACTCACTGACACACAGAGTTCCATCATGACAAACAGTTGTACAAAGTGACACAAGAAAGAAAAAGACACTAAGCACTCTGATAAACAATAACACACAGAAATGCACAGTGACATACAGAATAATAGAGTGACATAAATATGAATAAATCCAAGAGGGACACACAGAATCTAAAACTCAAGGACATTGAGAGATACTGCTGGACACTTAAGGGCTCTATTTATCAAGCCCTTCTCCTCCCTTTGACTGCAGGTTCACACAACAGAACCTGCAGTCAGGATTTATAAAGCAGATCAGACCGCTGCTTCCCTACCTAGTTCTCCACCTCTTAGGTAGAGAATTTCAATCTCCCTGGTCTTGTCCGATCGGGGAGATTAACAGCTCCTGCCCACGTGTGATTGGCTGTGCTCGGGTCAGGGGGCACTCAAGTGCAATTTTAAATTCCGGCAGTGGATTGCTGCCCGCCACAGGAGAGCTCATGTGGACAGGGGCGAATATGAACGCCCGTGTCTTCCATGGATTGATACATCGAGCTCATAGGGTAGTAGGTGCCCAAATGGCACACAGAAATATATAATGACACATAGTGATGGGACACACAGTAGCACATTAATACACAGAGTAATGAGACACACATCAATGGGACATTTGGCTCTTTGCGGAGCCGGATTTATTCTTGTGAAAGTGCAACACAATAAGATCTGGATTTGCTCTAATCTTAGTGTGTTGAAATTTCAGAAGAAGAAATTCAGCTCAGAAAAAGCTGAATGCTACGAGCGTCTACTTTTTTCAACATTCGTATCCTAAACGAGGATCTGAATGCACATCCCTACTAATAACACACATATTTACATGCATACTAGTACATTAACATGGAATTAGAGCGTCATATATATATATATATATATATGGCACACGTATGGTTACATGAGCTTACCTTGACATCCCTGTGGGCGATATTCAGCCCATGTAAGTGTTGTATGGCCATCCCAATATCACGCATTATCTCTGAGGCCTCTAAAGGTGAAATTGAGACCCATGTTATGACCTTTTAATGACTCCCCCAAAAATCTTATTTTAATCAAAATTATTTCACTTTTCCCAAACCCCATCTCAGCCTTTAGACCTCTATCCTCAACAATAACATCACCGTCAAACAAATGGCCTATTTGTGGGGGGTTTCCCCCAAAAACTTTAGGTTCCAGTACTTTCACTCCCTATGGTATCTACTAATAAAAACACAACTAACTAGATTTATTTGTTCCAACTTCCTGTGTTATCTCCTGTCCTAACCCAACCATTACAGCCCATGATCCTCTTGTTACCTATATTATTACCCAGTATTTCTAGCATCTGATTTTGTTCCTCCACCCAATGATTCTTACAATCAGGGCCCGATAATCAGATGTAAAAAACCTTGCTGACACTCACAGGGCTGCCTTCAAGTAATTATCTAAACAAGAGGCTGCCTCTGTGTCTCCCATAGTAAGTAATGGAGCTCACTGAAAAGAGAAACTTCTCTGGGGAGAGAGCAGTTAGCAGGGAGCACCTAATACAAAACAGATTACTCTGATTTCAATGTATAGTATTTTACTATAGCCTATATTTTAGTATGTGTTTCCTATAGGGGTAATTAGTGTTTTGAGTATTTTGACACAATCGTGCCTTTTTCCAGTTTGTGAAAAAAAGAAAATAGCTACATTTGTTGGTGGAAAATGTTTAGATAATATGCCAGACCTGGCAGAGAAATTTCAGCTACTCCCATTGAACACTCATGTTCAGCCCACTAAAGGACTGGACTGAGACCAAAAATAGGCCCAGGCATTTAAAGTTGGATCATCCCACATCAGTTAGACTTCTGTCAAATAGGGAGCCATAATACCTCAGATCTCTGGCCCTGCAGCACCGCCAGATAGAAAATGTACTTTCTGCTTTACAAAATAGGCCGATTGTAACAGCTTTCCTATTGGTTGTTACCCATATTAAAAGAGGGGGCGGGGCTTCTATATAGTGGCCAAGTTACCCTGTATGCCCTATGGCCAATCCAGGCCTGACCCACTAGCAAGGAAACTAATTTTACAATAATACACTTTGAATTTGGTATAATGATTGCAAATTTCACAGCAGTTTTTACATGTATAGTTGTATTATGATTTCTACTGTGAACCTTAAATATTTTTTTCCTGCTTAATTTCAATACGAACTTTAATTTTACCCTAAAATACAATTTTTGCAGAACAATTTTATTACAATTTTTAATGTGATTTCACAATACAATTGCTTACTGCCTATTTTAATTTCAATACTTCATTTATACGATTTTTTTGTGAGCCCTATGGTAATCCCTTCATATACTTCAAAGTAGTGAACGCCCCTTTGCAAGACACAATATTCTCAAGATAAAAATTGAATTTAGAGGATTACATCAGGGGCTTCATTGTACTGGAGAGATTTCTTAGAGAATCTCAGCCAGTGTTTCTCAACCACGGTCCTCAAGTACCCCCAACAGGCCAGGTTTTCATTATAGTTGAACTAGAGCACAGTTGAAATCAGCTGATCAGTAACCATGGCAACTAACCTGCACTCACTTATCAGCTGATTATTTCACCTGTGTTCTAGCTCAGCTATAATAAAAACCTGGCCTGTTGGGGGTACTTGAGGACCGTGGTTGAGAAAACATAAATTATGCTTACTTGATCATTTTCTTTTCTTCAGATGGAAAGAGTCCACAGCTGCATTCATTACTTTTGGGAATTCAGAACCTGGCCACCAGCAGGAGGCAAAGACACCCCAGCCAAAGGCTTAAATCCCTCATCCCTCAGGCATTCTGCCGAGGAACAAGGAATAGTAGAAGAAATATCACGGTAAAAAGGTGTCAGAAGAACAAAAAACAGGCGCCCCACAGAAAAATACGGGTGGGGAGCTCTGGACTCTTTTCATCCGAAGAAAAGAAAATGATCAGGTACGCATAATTTATGTTTTTCTTCATAAATGGAAAGAGTCCACAGCTGCATTCATTACTTCTGGGAAAACAATACCCAAGCTATAGAGGACACTGAATGCTAAAATGGGAGGGTACAAAAGGTGGCCCATTCTGAGGGCACCAGGCCTGAAACCCCTACGCATCAAAAAACCTGCTTCGTCCGAAGCCGAGAAAAACCTTGAAAAAGGACAGCAGTTCACAAGCCTTGCTAGAGACCGCAGAAAATAGACTCAACTGAGCCAAAACGCCTCCGAGAGACACCATCGCCCAGCAGTCGGTCCCCCACAACACACCACTTATGAGAAAAAGGGATCAACTACCCGGAAGACCCTAAATATAGTACAATAAGTTCCAAGTAAAAATAAGAAAAAAACTCCAAAACCAAGACAAGCTCACAGAGACAAAAAAACAGTCCTGAGAAACAAGGGGAGGCAACGCCCAGACCCCAAAGAGAACCAGATTAGGACCGGGATCCGAAAACAAGAGAAGAAAACTTCCCCTATTACAGTGCAAATGCACCCTAAGTAACAACTGAAGACGAAGTCCTCAAATCGCAAGGAACTCAGAATATCAAAATATTCAAAAGCCAAAATAGGTGCCGCAAACCCAGATAGAAAACACCTGCATCAAGCACACGCAATAGTCATACCAGGATGACTTGTAAACAAAAATACTTGCAGAGCAAGTAAAGAGCAGCTAAAGTAGATTTGATAAAAGTACACTTCCCATCAATGGGAATCAAACCTGAGTTGTCAAAAGACCTAAGCTGTTGCTCTAACCCAAATACCAGATCAGAGCACCAACCCCACCTTCAAACTGCGAAACATCCAGTGAACAGTGGACACATCACAAGCCCCCAAAGCTACTCGCGTAACCTGAATATGGAGAAGCACCGAAACCTCAAAGAGGCTTACCGTACCTCAAAACCCGAGGACTAACCCTAGCTCCCAGATTCTGCTCCCAACGCCAGAGCAGCCCAGCGATAGGCAGATCTGACAAGCAGGGGAACAAAAGGATCCCAATCTCCGGCCCAGAAAAAGGACAGAATAGGATGGACCTAGCCACTCCATAGAGTTCGGGTGTCAATCCAAATAGGTTCCTCAATTAGGAACTCCCAAGAGAACCTCATAGAGATGAACGGAGAAATGTAGTAGATCGCCATAAGACCCAGATACTAATGACAGTCTCAATCCGGAGACTTCAATCTCCACAGATGGAACAGAACAACCCACTATAGGGTAAAATACCCATTCCAATCACCTGCCCACAAGACAGGACAGCCAACCTCCAAAGAGGGGAATTTTCACCTCCTAAAGGAGAACAAAACTACCCCCCCAAGGGGGAGAGCACAGAGAATAACAGCGCACAAGCCCCAAACAGGAAGCCGTAGCCTGATGAAAACAAAAGCTGAATGAAAATCATCCAGACACCAAAAACACAGAGAACTCTTATTGAAGGAGAGCACCCATCATTTAAAGGACAGGCCAAAAGAAGCGTATCCAACAACGCACAGATCCTGGCCAAGCTGCAAGCAGCTTAACTAACTAGACCATAAGTCATAGCCAATGTTCCCCGGAAAAACTGGAACGCACTGAATCAGCCACAGGATCATAAGGTTCCTGACATCCAGAAAGATCCAAGACAAAAATTATGGGCCTGAGCCCAGAATGTGTGGAACCAACCACACCCTAGCGAACACAAATACCCTGTCTGAAAAAAGACCTCACAGGGAAATACTGGACTAACCGGGAAAAAGAAGTAAAACAAGAGTCACTCGAAATTCCCAACTCAAAGGGAAAGAACATACCTTGCCGAAGTCTAGCACTCCAAAAGGAGCTAGAGCACAACAGAATCGCTACAAGACTCTAGAACCCAAAAAGGCGTGCAGAACAACACCAAGACATCCAAGAACAAGGGAAAACATTGAGGACCAAGTCATCCGAAGAGGGAGTAGAACAAGGCAAGAGCAAACCATGAGACCACGCCAGTGTGCCCCTAAATGGCTCCATAAACACCTCAGAGTACGTAACCTGAGGAACCCACCTAATGAAAAAGAATGCAAAGCATCCCAACCCCGGTAGAAAAACCCCTAAGCAAAGCTTGGAGAAGGAGACAACACGGCCCCGATAGGGAAAAACTAACTCCTAAAAACAGAAAAAGGCCACAGTCCCTCCCAAATGATGGCAAAACCGCTAAGGATGACGGACAAGGTCTGGAAGTCCCTAAAGAAGAGAACCACAAAAGTAACCAGTCCAAAAAGCCCCTAAAAGGCAAGGCCACCAGGAACCGACAAGGAGGCCCTAAATCCTCCAAACCTTCACCCACACGGGAAGAAACAGACTTCGGAAACAACTGAGTGTGTTGTAGCAGAACTCCACCGATCCCAGACAACCAGCTAAAAAGGCTAATGAGTACTGACCAATCCTTCATGCCACACAAACCCTTAGGTCCTTCCAGAATGCTCAGTAGAACTTGTAAATTAAAAACAAGAATAATGTGAAGCACTCAGCGCCTTAACCGGTTCAGCCGGGCAGAACAGGCACCATGAGTCTGAAATAGGGACAGAAGGATCAAAACCCAAGCAGGACTAGCCTACAACCAAAGGCTCAAGGCCTCATATATCCACTCCCAGAGGGAGAATAAACGGCAGTTAAACATAGGACCAAACACGTCCTCTAGAACAAACTTCCGTAGAAGTAAACAGTGCGATCAAAAGGTCGCGAGTATCTATTCCAGAAAATAAAATTACCGAAGGAAAATAAAACAAACATGAGCTTTAATCAATAAACAATCATCCAAACCGGAGTGAATAAAGAAGGCAACCCGTAGGTTATCGCCCAATAAGAACAAACGCACCCGCAGAATAGCCCAACAGGGACCCTGAACTGAAAAAGGATACTCAACAAATAAGCCTCTAAGAGGAATACTTCAACCCCTTATATCTATTTCTGCAAGCTATTCAAAAAAGAAGACTGAAAATTCTCATATCCATTAAGGATCGGATCTTCCAACTACGCCAAAGCGTGCCTCAATAGAACACGAAGGCGCGCCAGTCTAAACCGAAAAGCACAGCATACCTCTGCCGGAGCAAAAGACAACTCGGGCCCATGAAGGTTGACCCCCTGAAGCCTCAGGGAAGTCGTTCCCCCAGAGACCTGAACAGGCCATCCCATGCCAGATAACAGAACACGAACAATATCTGAAGCAACTTTCTGGAAGCTGAAGATTCGCCAGCGCCAAAATTATGGACATGTGACATTGTGTTGAAACCCCCGGTGAGAACACGCTACCTTCCCGAGAAGGATAAGCAAAGTCTGGGTTACCTGCATGCGTAGTAAGAGATAGTGGAAGGGAACTCACCACTCAGAGGACAGAAGCCCCAGAGGCAGATGGCTCAGCGGCCCCTTGATTCCCCGATCCCGACGAATTGAGCATTCTGCGCAAGGAGTAGAATCTGAAACAGAGACGTCTGTCTCCACGATATCAGACTCCCCCATAACGACGATATTGAATACAAAAGAGTGGACTAAAAAATCTAAATGATACCTGACACCCACAATGGCTGGGGCACTTACCACCTCTTATGAACCAGACACCAGCCGACCATAATTTCTTTGTCGCCACATGGTCAGGAATGCGGAAATGGAGCCAAAAAATGTGACCACGCCCGGTCACCAGGTTACTGTATAGTCCACAAAAAGCGCGTCCGACCGTAAGGTTGCGTCACTTTCCAAAAGCCATTATGTTCTACAGCCATGAGCAAAATAACACTACACATACGCAGGTTGAATCCCATAACAAACATGATTTTTAAAAAAAACTGTTCAATAACCCCCTTCAGGAGATATTAACCCTTGATTCCAAGATACAAAAGGAGCCTCACTGAGACCCTGTTATAAGTTAGTCCCGCGAGATAATAGCCCCTTGGGAAAACATCTGTAATACAGTACATTTCATGAAGAAAGTAAAATGAAACAATCTTACCGGAACCTACGCCGTGGAACAGGAACACGACCCTTCAAGTGTGACAGATAGTAGCATTGCTTTTGCCATGGACTTGAGAGAAGAAAGCAGGCAGCGAAACTCGTCAACGCCGATTGCTTGTGGAGCTGTTTCACAGAAAGACTCTCCCTGCATCTCCGGACTCTAACTTTCATTCATGCTTTCACTGAAAGGCTGACAGGATTACTTAAAACTCCAGTCCCATGCCGAAGAGTACTACCCTCCATAAGAGACTAATCTAAAACTTCTGACACTTCTCTGCCAACCTCCAGGGACGAAAGGCAAAGAATGACTGGGGGATGAGGGAAGTGGGAGGGGTATTTAAGCCTTTGGCTGGGGTGTCTTTGCCTCCTCCTGGTGGCCAGGTTCTGAATTCCCAAAAGTAATGAATGCAGCTGTGGACTCTTTCCATTTATGAAGAAAACAATGGTTTTAGATTATCGGACCCCCTATAATTTGCTTTCAACATTGTGCTTATTTTATACTACCCATGCCCCTCCCAGTAGGAGCCATACCTCTCTCAGTGAATGCCTGATCTCCTCTCTGCTGAATCTGTGTGAATAATTCCCCACCCTGCATACTGACATACAAAGGTGGTGGGAGGGGTTGAAAAAAGGGGGAAGTACAGTTGGGGAGATAAAAAAAGGACAAAAATTACTTTTAAATGTAGTTACTTGTTATCACATTCATAGCTTGATTTTTGTATTGTTTGTGACATGATTAAATGTCTCATGATTCAGATATAGCATAGTATTTTAAACAACTTTCGAATTTAGTTCTATTAACACATTTGGTTCGCTCTCTTGGCATCCTTTGTTTAACTGCCTAACTAGGTATGGTCAGGAGATGGGAGTTGGCTAGATGGGAGCTGGCTAGAGGGGAGCTGGCTAGATGGGAGCTAGCTAGATGGGAGCTAGCTAGATGAGAGCTGGCTAGATGGGAGCTGGCTAGATGGGAGCTAGCAAGATGGGAGCTGGCTAGATGGGAGCTAGCTAGATGAGAGCTAGATAGATGAGAGCTGGCTAGATGGGAGCTGTCTAGATGGGAGCTGGCTAGATGGGAGCTAGCTAGATGGGAGCTGGCTAGATGGGAGCTTCACTCTCTTGGCATCCTTTGTTGAACTGCCTAATTAGGTATGGTCAGGAGATGGGAGCTAGCTAGATGGGAGCTAGCAAGATGGGAGCTGGCTAGATGGGAGCTGGCTAGATGAGAGCTGGCTAGATGAGAGCTTGCTAGATGGGAGCTGGCTAGATGGGAGCTGGCTAGATGAGAGCTGGCTATATGGGAGCTGGCTAGATGGGAGCTGGCTAGATGGGAGCTGGCTAGATGGGAGCTAGCTAGATGAGAGCTGGCTAGATGGGAGCTGGCTAGATGGGAGCTGGCTAGATGAGAGCTGGCTAGATGGGAGCTAGCTAGATGGGAGCTGGCTAGATGGGAGCTGGCTAGATGGGAGCTGGCAAGATGGGAGCTGGCTAGATGGAAGCTGACTAGATGGGAGCTAGCTAGATGGGAGTTGGCTAGATGGGAGCTGTCTAGATGGGAGCTGGCTAGATGGGATCTGTCTAGATGGGAGCTGTCTAGATGGGAGCTGTCTAGATGGGAGCTGCCTAGATGGGAGCTGGCTAGATGGGAGCTGTCTAGATGGGAGCTGGCTAGATGGGAGCTGGCTAGATGAGAGCTGGCTATATGGGAGCTGGCTAGATGAGAGCTGGCTAGATGGGAGCTAGCTAGATGGGAGCTGGCTAGATGGGAGCTGGCAAGATGGGAGCTGGCTAGATGGGAGCTGACTAGATGGGAGCTAGCTAGATGGGAGTTGGCTAGATGGGAGCTGTCTAGATGGGAGCTGGCTAGATGGGAGCTGTCTAGATGGGAGTTGTCTAGATGGGAGCTGGCTAGATGGGAGCTGTCTAGATGGGCGCTGTCTAGATGGGAGCTGTCTAGATGGGAGCTGACTAGATGGGAGCTGGCTAGATGGGAGCTGTCTAGATGAGAGCTGGCTATATGGGAGCTGGCTAGATGAGAGCTGGCTAGATGGGAGCTAGCTAGATGGGAGCTGGCTAGATGGGAGCTGGCAAGATGGGAGCTGGCTAGATGGGAGCTGGCTAGATGGGAGCTGGCTAGATGAGAGCTGGCTATATGGGAGCTGGCTAGATGGGAGCTAGCTAGATGGGAGCTGGCTAGATGGGAGCTGGCTAGATGGGAGCTAGCAAAATGGGAGCTAGCTAGATGGGAGCTGGCTAGATGGGAGCTAGCTAGATGGGAGCTAGCTAGATGGGAGCTGGCTAGATGGAAGCTGGCTAGGTGGGAGCTGTCTAGATGGGAGCTGTCTAGATGGGAGCTGGCTAGATGGGAGCTAGCTAGATGGGAGCTGGCTAGATGGGAGCTGGCTAGATGGGAGCTGGCTAGATGGGAGCTAGCTAGATGGGAGCTGGCTAGATGGGAGCTGGCTAGATGGGAGCTGGCTAGATGGGAGCTGGCTAGATGGGAGCTGGCAAGATGGGAGCTAGCTAGATGGTAGCTGGCTAGATGAGAGCTAGCTAGATGGGAGCTAGCTAGATGGGAGCTGGCTAGATGGAAGCTGGCTAGGTGGGAGCTGTCTAGATGGGAGCTGTCTAGATGGGAGCTGGCTAGATGGGAGCTAGCTAGATGGGAGCTGGCTAGATGGGAGCTGGCTAGATGGGAGCTGGCTAGATGGGAGCTAGCTAGATGGGAGCTGGCTAGATGGGAGCTGGCTAGATGGGAGCTGGCTACTGATTGGTGACTGTACATATACAGCTCTTAGATTTGACTTACCAATGTGTTCAGCTCCCAGTAGTGCATTGCTGCTACTTCAATAAATGATACACAGAGAATGAAGCAAAATATATAACAGAAGTAAATTAGAAAGGTGTTTAAGATTGCATGCTCTATCTAAATCATGAATTATTATTTTTTTATTTCTTGTCCCTTTAAGATTGAACATTATAATCCCACCAATTCCAGTTATTTGGAACTGATTTTCAAAATGTGCCTTGTTTAGAAAAACATAATTTATGCTCACTAGATAAATTCCTTTCCTTCCTGGCAGGGAGAGTCCACGACTTCATTCCTTACTGTTGGAAAATACAACACCTGGCCACCAGGAAAAGACAAAGACACCCCAGCCAAAGGCTTAAATATCCCTCCCACTTCCCCTATCACCCAGTCATTCTGCCGAGGGAACAAGGAAAAGTAGGAGAAACATCAGGGTATAAAGGTGCCAGAAGAAATAATATAAAAAGGGAGCCACCCAACAAAAAATAAATTACGAACGGGGTCGTGGACTCTCCCTGCAAGGAAGGAAAGAAATTTATCTGGTAAGCATAAATTATGTTTTCCTTCCATAAGGCAGGTCCACGACTTCATTCCTTACTGTTGGGAAAACAATACCCAAGTTCTAGGACACTAATTGAATAACAGGAGGGAACAAAAAAAGAGGCAGACCCTATTCTGAGGGCAACACAGCCTGCAGAACTTTTCTCCCGAAAGCTGCTTCAGCCGAAGCAAAAACATCAAACTTGTAAAATTTAGAAAATATGTGTAAGGAAGACCAGGTAGCCGCTTACAAATCTGATCCATATATGATGCGGTCTTAAAAGCCCAGAAGGAAGCCACTGCTCTAGTGGAATGAGCCATTATCCTCTCAGGAGGCTGTCATCCCGCTGTCTCATAAGCTAAGTGAATGGCACTCCTCAACCAGAAAGATAGGGAAGTCGTAATAGCCTTCTGCCCTTTACGCTTCCCCATATAGATGACAAACAAAGAGGAAGATTGTCTAAAATTCCTTATTAGCCTAAAGATAGAACTTCAAGGCACGAACCACATCTAGATAGTGAAGCAAGAGTTTCTTCGCTGAAGAAGGATTAGGACACAAGGAAGAAACAATATTTTCTTGATTAATGTTACGATCCCACACCACCTTAGGGAGGAACCCTAATTTAGTACATAAAACCACCTTATCAGCATGGAAAACAAGATAAAGGGAGTCACATTGCAAAGCAGAAATCTCAGAAACTCTGCGCACTGAGGCAATAGCCAACAAAAAAAGAACCTTTCAAGATAACAATTTAATGTCAACAGAATGCATAGGCTCAAACGGAACCTGCTGCAAAACACTAAGAACAAGATTTAGACTCCAAGGCGGAGCCCCAGATCTAAACACAGGTCTGATCCTAGTCAGAGCCTTAAGAAAGGACTGCACATCCAGAAGCTCAGCCAATCTCTTGTGCAGTAACACCGACAGGGCCGATATCTGTCCCTTCAGGAAACTAGCAGATAGACCTTTCTCCAGTCCATCCTGCAGAAAAGATAAAATTCTGGCAACCTTAACCTTATGTCAGGAAAAGTCACGCTCTTCACACCAGTACATGTAAGTCCTCCACACTTGGTAGATACGACGAGTAACTGGTTTACGAGCTTGAACCAGAGTGTCGATAACACTCTCAGAGAACCCTCTCTTGGCTAAGACTAAGCGTTTAATCTCCACGCAGTCAGCCTCAGAGAATCTAGATTTTGATGAACAAAGGGACCCTGTATCAGCAGATCTCTGGGACAAGGTAACCTCCACTGAGGAGATGATGACATCCTCACCAGATCCGCAAACCACGTCCTTCGTGGCCACGATGGAACAATCAGAATCACTGATGCTCGCTCCTGCTCGATGCGAGCCACCACACGAGGGAGAAGTGGTAATGGAGGAAAAAGATATACGAGTCTGAACCTCCATGGTACTGAAAGGGCATCTATCAATTCCGCCTGAGGATCCCTCGACCCATACCTGGGTAGCTTGGTATTGAGGCAGGATGCTATGAGATCTATCTCCGGCGTCCCCACTCGCTGCATATCTCTGCAAACACCTAGGGGTGGAGAGACCATTCCACTGGGTGAAAAGATTGCATGCTGAGTAAATCCGCTTCTAAGTTGTCCACACCCGGAATGTGGATCACTGACAGCGTACATCTATGAGTCTCCGCCCACTCTAGTATCTAAGATACTTCTCTCATCGCCAAGGAACTTCTCGTTCCCCCCTGATGGTTGATGTAGCAACCAAAGTTATATTGTCTGATTGAAATCTGATAAACTGGGACAAACCCAGAAGGGGCCAAGCCATCAAGGCATTAAAGATTGCCCGGAGTTCCAATATATTGATCGGAAAGGGAGGACTCCTCCTGAGTCCACAGTCTTTGTGCCTTCTTGGCACCCCAAACGGCTCCCCAGCCGGAAAGGCTTGCGTCCATAGTCACAATCTCCCAGGATGGTCTCAAGAAGCACGTGCCTTGGGACAGATGATCTGGACAGAGCCACTAAAGGAGCGAGTCTCTTGACAGGTTGCCCAGCACAATTTGTTGAGACAGATCTGAAAGGTCACCGTTCCATTGTCTCAGCATGCATAGTTGTAAGGGTCTGAGATGGAATCTGGCAAAAGGAATGATGTCCATACAGGACACCATGAGTCCGATCACCTCCATACACTGAGCCACTGAGGGTCTCAAGGAGGCCAGGAGGCAAGACATGCACTAGTTAGCTTGCAACATCTCTGATCTGTTAGGAATATTCTCATGGATATGGAATCTATTATTATCCCCAGTAAATTCACCCTTGTACTTGGAGTAAGAGAACTCTTTTCCAAGTTTATCTTCCATCCATGTGATTGAAGAAGACTGAGAAGGGACTCAGAATGTTGTTCCTCTAGACGTAAGGTAAGGCACTACTGCAATGCCTCGTGTTAGAAGAGCCCCCAGAACCTTCGAAAATATCCTTGGAGCAGTAGCTAGGCCAAATGGAAGAGCTATGAACTGGAAGTGCTGGTCCAGAATGGCAAACCTCAGGAACTGAAAATGTTCCCTGTGTATCGGAACGTGAAGGTATGCATCATTCAGGTCTGTGGTGGTCATAAACTGTCTTTCTTGAACCAGAGGAAGGATTGACCAAATTGTCTCCATCTTGAAAGAGGGAACACTCAGAAACTTGTTTAGGCACTTTAAGTGCAGGATTGGACGAAAAGTTCCCTCCTTCTTTAGAACCACGAAAAGGTTTAAATAAAACACCAAACCTCTTTCTGCTGTAGGTACCGGGACAATTACTCCTAGAGAGAAGAGATCTCGTACGCAACCTAAGAAGGAAGCCCTCTTTTCTGGTCTTGTAGACAGACTGGAGAGTAGGAATCTGCCCCTGCGCGGATGAGACTTGAATCCTATCCTGTAACCTCCAGGACCCAAGGATCCTGTACATCCTGGAACCAAGCGCTTGAAAAAAACATAATTTATGCTTACCTGATAAATGTATTTCTCTTGTAGTGTATCCAGTCCACGGATCATCCATTACTTATGGGATATTCTCCTTCCCAACAGGAAGTTGCAAGAGGATCACCCACAGCAGAGCTGCTATATAGCTCCTCCCCTAACTGTCATATCCAGTCATTCGACCGAAAACAAACAGAGAAAGGAGAAACCATAGGGAGCAGTGGTGACTGTAGTTTAATTAAAATTTAGACCTGCCTTAAAAGGACAGGGCGGGCCGTGGACTGGATACACTACAAGAGAAATAAATTTATCAGGTAAGCATAAATTATGTTTTCTCTTGTTAAGTGTATCCAGTCCACGGATCATCCATTACTTATGGGATACCAATACCAAAGCTAAAGTACACGGATGATGGGAGGGACAAGGCAAGATTAAGCGGAAGGAAACACTGCCTGAAGAACCTTTCTCCCAAAAACAGCCTCCGAAGAAGCAAAAGTATCAAATTTGGAAAATTTGGAAAAAGTGTGAAGCGAAGACCAAGTCGCGGCCTTGCAAATCTGTTCAACAGAGGCCTCATTTTTAAAGGCCCAGGTGGAAGCCACAGCTCTAGTAGAATGAGCTGTAATCCTTTCAGGGGGCTGCTGTCCAGCAGTCTCATAGGCTAGGCGTATTATGCTCCGAAGCCAAAAGGAAAGAGAGGTTGCCGAAGCTTTTTGACCTCTCCTCCGACAAACAGGGTAGATGTTTGACGAAAATCTTTAGTAGCTTGTAAGTAAAACTTCAAGGCATGGACTACGTCCAGATTATGTAAAAGACGTTCCTTCTTTGAAGAAGGATTAGGACACAATGATGGAACAACAATATCTTGATTGATATTCTTGTTAGAAACCACCTTAGGTAAAAACCCAGGTTTGGTACGCAGGACTACCTTAACTGCATGAAAAATCAGATAAGGAGAATCACATTGTAAGACAGATAGCTCAGAGACTCTCCGAGCCGAGGAAATAGCCATCAAAAACAGAACTTTCCAAGATAAAAGTTTAATATCAATGGAATGAAGGGGTTCCAACGGAACTCCTTGAAGAACTTTAAGAACCAAGTTTAAGCTCCACGGGGGAGCAACAGGTTTAAACACAGGCTTAATTCTAACCAAAGCCTGGCAAAATGCCTGGACGTCTGGAACCTCTGCCAGACGCTTGTGCAAAAGAATAGACAGAGCAGAAATCTGTCCCTTTAAGGAACTAGCTGATAATCCTTTGACAAAGCCCTCTTGGAGAAAAGACAATATTCTAGGAATCCTAACCTTACTCCATGAGTAATTCTTGGATTCACACCAATAAAGATATTTACTCCATATCTTGTGGTAGATTTTCCTGGTAACAGGCTTTCGTGCCTGTATTAAAGTATCAATGACTGACTCGGAGAAGCCACGCTTTGATAGAATCAAGCGTTCAATCTCCATGCAGTCAGTCTCAGAGAAATTAGATTTGCATGATTGAAAGGACCTTGTATCAGAAGGTCCTGTCTTAGAGGCAGAGTCCATGGTGGAAAGGATGACATGTCCACTAGGTCTGCATACCAAGTCCTGGGTAGCCACGCAGGTGCTATCAGAATCACTGATGCTCTCTCCTGTTTGATTTTGGCAATCAGTCGAGGGAGCAGAGGAAACGGTGGAAACACATAAGCCAGGTTGAAGAACCAAGGCGCTGCTAGAGCATCTATCAGCCTCGCTTCTGGGTCCCTGGACCTGGATCCGTAACAAGGAAGCTTGGCGTTCTGGCGAGACGTCATGAGATCCAACTCTGGTTTGCCCCAACGATGAATCAACTGAGCAAACACCTCCGGATGGAGTTTCCACTCCCCCGGATGGAAAGACTGACGACTTAGAAAATCCGCCTCCCAGTTCTCCACGCCTGGGATATGGATTGCTGACAGGTGGCAAGAGTGGTACTCTGCCCAGCGAATTATATTTGAGACTTCTAACATCGCTAGGGAACTCCTGGTTCCCCCTTGATGGTTGATGTAAGCCACAGTCGTGATGTTGTCCGACTGAAATCTGATGAACCTCAGTGTTGCTAACTGAGGCCAAGCCAGAAGAGCATTGAATATCGCTCTTAATTCCAGAATATTTATTGGAAGGAGTTTCTCCTCCTGAGTCCACGATCCCTGTGCCTTCAGGGAATTCCAGACTGCACCCCAACCTAGAAGGCTGGCATCTGTTGTTACAATTGTCCAATCTGGCCTGCGAAAGGTCATACCCTTGGACAGGTGTACCCGAGACAACCACCAGAGAAGAGAATCTCTGGTCTCTTGATCCAGATTTAGCAGAGGGGACAAATCTGTGTAATCCCCATTCCACTGACTCAGCATGCATAATTGCAGCAGTCTGAGATGAAGGCGCGCAAATGGCACTATGTCCATTGCCGCTACCATTAAGCCGATTACCTCCATACACTGAGCTACCGAAGGGCGCGGAATGGAGTGAAGAACACGGCAAGCATTTAGAAGTTTTGATAACCTGGACTCCGTCAGGTAAATTTTCATTTCTACAGAATCTATAAGAGTCCCTAAGAAGGAGATTCTTGTGAGTGGGGATAGAGAACTCTTTTCCTCGTTCACTTTCCACCCGTGCGACCTCAGAAATGCCAGAACTATCTCTGTATGAGACTTGGCAACTTGAAAGCTTGACGCCTGTATCAGGATGTCGTCTAGACACGGAGCCACCGCTATGCCTCGCGGTCTTAGAACCGCCAGAAGTGAGCCCAGAACCTTTGTAAAGATTCTCGGGGCTGTAGCCAACCCGAAGAGAAGAGCTACAAATTGGTAATGCCTGTCTAGAAAGGCAAACCTTAGGAACCGATGATGATCTTTGTGAATCGGTATGTGAAGGTAGGCATCCTTTAAGTCCACTGTGGTCATGTACTGACCTTCTTGGATCATGGGTAAGATGGTCCGAATAGTTTCCATTTTGAAAGATGGAACTCTGAGGAATTTGTTTAAGATCTTTAGATCCAAAATTGGTCTGAAGATTCCCTCTTTTTTGGGAACCACAAACAGATTCGAATAAAAACCCTGTCCTTGTTCCGTCTGCGGAACTGGATGGATCACTCCCATAACTAGGAGGTCTTGCACACAGCGTAGGAATGCCTCTTTCTTTATCTGATTTGCAGATAGCCTTGAAAGATGAAATCTCCCTTGTGGAGGGGAAGCTTTGAAGTCCAGAAGATATCCCTGAGATATGATCTCCAACGCCCAGGGATCCTGAACATATCTTGCCCACGCCTGGGCGAAGAGAGAAAGTCTGCCCCCTACTAGATCCGTCGCCGGTTAGGGGGCCGTTCCTTCATGCTGTCTTAGAGGCAGCAGGAGGCTTTCTGGCCTGCTTGCCTTTGTTCCAGGACTGGTTAGGTTTCCAGGCCTGCTTAGATTGAGCAAAAGTTCCCTCTTGTTTTGAAGCGGAGGAAGTTGATGCTGCACCTGCCTTGAAATTTCGAAAGGCACGAAAATTAGACTGTTTGGCCTTTGCTTTGGCCCTGTCCTGAGGAAGGGTGTGACCCTTACCTCCAGTAATGTCAGCAATAATTTCCTTCAAACCAGGCCCGAATAAGGTCTGCCCCTTGAAAGGAATGTTGAGTAATTTCGAAGTCACGTCAGCTGACCAGGATTTAAGCCATGGCGCCCTACGCGCTTGGATGGCGAATCCGGAATTCTTAGCTGTTAGTTTAGTCAAATGAACAATGGCATCAGAAACAAATGAGTTAGCTAGCTTAAGTGTTCTAAGCTTGTCAATAATTTCAGTCAATGGAGCTGTATGGATGGCCTCTTCCAGGGCCTCAAATCAGAATGCCGCCGCGGCCGTGACAGGCGCAATGCATGCAAGGGGCTGTAAAATAAAACCTTGTTGAATAAACATTTTCTTAAGGTAACCCTCCAATTTTTTATCCATTGGATCTGAAAAAGCACAACTGTCCTCAACCGGGATAGTAGTACGCTTTGCTAAAGTAGAAACTGCTCCCTCCACCTTAGAGACCGTCTGCCATAAGTCCTGTGTAGTGGCGTCTATTGGAAACATTTTTCTAAATATAGGAGGTGTGGAAAAAGGCACACCCAGTCTATCCCACTCCTTGCTAATAATTTCTGTAAGCCTTTTAGGTATAGGAAAAACATCAGTACACACCGGTACCGCATAGTATTTATCCAGCCTACACAATTTCTCTGGTACTGTAACTGTGTTACAGTCATTCAGAGCAGCTAATACCTCCCCAAGCAACACACGGAGGTTCTCAAGCTTAAATTTAAAATTAGAAATCTCTGAATCAGGATTCCCCGAATCAGAGATGTCACCCACAGACTGAAGCTCTCCGCCCTCATGATCTGCATATTGTGACGCAGTATCAGACATGGCCCTTACAGCATCTGCGCGCTCTGTATTTCTCCTAACCCCAGAGCAATCGCGCTTGCCTCTTAATTCAGGCAACCTGGATAATACCTCTGACAGGGTATTATTCATGATTGCAGCCATGTCCTGCAAGATAATCGCTATGGGCGTCCCTGATGTAATTGGCGCCATATTAGCGTGCATCCCCTGAGCAGTAGGCGAAGGGTCTGACACGTGGGGAGAGTTAGTCGGCATAACTTCCCCCTCGTCAGAATCTTCTGGTGATATTTCTTTTATAGTTAAAGACTGATCTTTACTGTTTAAGGTGAAATCAATACATTTAGTACACATTCTCCTATGGGGCTCCACCATGGCTTTCAAATATAATGAACAAGTAGTTTCCTCTGTGTCAGACATGTTTAAACAGACTAGCAATGAGACTAGCAAGCTTGGAAAACACTTTAAACAAGTTTACAAGCAATATAAAAAACGTTACTGCACCTTTAAGAAACACAAATTCTGTCAAAATTTGAAATAACAGTGAAAAAAGGCAGTTACACTAACGAAATTTTTACAGTGTATGTAACAAGTTAGCAGAGCATTGCACCCACTTGCAAATGGATGATTAACCCCTTAATACCCAAAAATAATAAAAGACAAAAACGTTTTTTGTTTTTTTTTCAAACAGTCACAACTGCCACAGCTCTACTGTGGCTTTTTACCTCCCTCAAAAACGACTTTGAAGCCTTTTGAGCCCTCCAGAGATGTCCTGGATCATGCAGGAAGAAGCTGGATGTCTGTAATTTTTGCTGTGCAAAAAAACGGCAAAATAGGCCCCTCCCACTCATATTACAACAGTGGAAAGCCTAAGGAAACTGTTTCTAGGCCAAATTCAAGCCAGTCATGTGGAAAAAAACTAGGCCCCAATAAGTTTTATCACCAAATACATATAAAAACGATTAAACATGCCAGCAAACGTTTTATATTACATTTTTATAAGAGTATGCATCTCTATTAATAAGCCTGATACCAGTAGCTATCACTGCATTTAAGGCTTTACTTACATTAGTTCGGTATCAGCAGCATTTTCTAGCAAATTCCATCCCTAGAAAAATATTAACTGCACATACCTTATTGCAGGAAAACCTGCACGCCATTCCCTCTCTGAAGTTACCTCACTCCTCAGAATATGTGAGAACAGCCATGGATCTTAGTTACTTCTGCTAAGATCATAGAAAACGCAGGCAGATTCTTCTTCTAAATACTGCCTGAGATAAACAGTACACTCTGGCACCATTTAAAAATAACAAACTTTTGATTGAAGAATAAACTAAGTAAAAAACACCACACTCCTCTTACGACCTCCATCTTGGTTGAGGCTTGCAAGAGAATGACTGGGTATGACAGTTAGGGGAGGAGCTATATAGCAGCTCTGCTGTGGGTGATCCTCTTGCAACTTCCTGTTGGGAAGGAGAATATCCCATAAGTAATGGATGATCCGTGGACTGGATACACTTAACAAGAGAAACATAAATTATGCTTACCTGATCATTTTCTTTTCTTCCGATGGAAAGAGTCCACAACTGCATTTATTACCTTTGGGAAATAAGAACCTGGCCACCAGGAGGAGGCAAAGACACCCCAGCCAAAGGCTTAAATACTCCTCCCACTTCCCTCATTCCCCAGTCATTCTGCCGAGGAACAAGGAACAGTAGAAGAAATATCAGGGTGAAAAGGTGCCAGAAGAATAAAAAAATAAAGGCGCCCCACATAAAAAAGACGGGTGGGGAGCTGTGGACTCTTTCCATCGGAAGAAAAGATAATTATCAGGTAAGCATAATTTATGTTTTTCTTCCTAAATGGAAAGAGTCCACAGCTGAATTCATTACTTTTGGGAAAACAATACCCAAGCTATAGAGGACACTGAATGCTAAAACGGGTACAATAGGCAGCCCATTCTGAGGGCACCAGGTCTGAAAACCACTACCCAACAAAAACCCTGCTTCGTCGAAGGGAAAAGGCCCCAAGGACACTGACCAACAGATAGCCCGGAAGCCTAGCTAGAGAACACAACATCAGACTTCAACTGAGCTAACAGTCCTCCAGGAGACACCGTCGCCCAACAGTTGGTCCCCAACCACACACCCCTTACTACCGAAGGGAACCCCAGCCAAAACTCCCAAGGGAATAAGGCAAGGAAGAACCAAATGGAAACCGAAAGTTACCACAAACTCAATAAAAGGAAAACTCCCAATTTAAACCAAGCTTGCAAGACCCAAATGGGTCCTGACAACAAGGGAAGGCAACGCCCAATCCAGGTAGCAGAACAGAGAAAAGGTTCTCCCAACATCCTGCAAAGGATTGGAACAGCTAGCTACCACACAATCAAGGCGCAAACAGCTGCAGCTGGTTTCAAAGAGCAACCCTTCACTTGCCAGGCAGCAAGCCAACCAGCGCCTAGGACAACTGCAAACGGAGACCAAACATCATCCAAACTCAGAACAGTGAAGTATTCAGGCAAAATAACATGTAGTAGACCCAGACAAGGTAAACACCTGAGTCAAGAACACGCAGCCATCCTCAGGATTACACAGAAGAAATACTTGCTAAAAGTAAAAAGCGGCAAACAAAATATAGAATGCTAAACCTCCACTACTGAGGACACACTCTAGGCACCTGAAGCTGCCAGACCTACACATAGGTCTCAAAAATAAAAGGAGGGCCCAGAACCTCAACGAGGACCAATGCACCACCAAGATCCGATAAGGACCTACCTTCAGACGGGCCAGCCCAAGCATCGGCAGGTCTGAAACCAGGGAAACAGAAGGACCCCAGCTCAAAAAACGAGCGGGAAAAATGGCACAGCCATTACAACAGTGCTCAGATGCCAACCTGAAACACCACATGGAGACAGTCGACAAGGCCGTAACCAAGAGATCTAGC
The DNA here is from genome assembly GCF_027579735.1 of Bombina bombina. Lineage (NCBI taxonomy): Eukaryota > Metazoa > Chordata > Amphibia > Anura > Bombinatoridae > Bombina > Bombina bombina. The sequence continues at coordinate 383,671,920 of NC_069505.1, forward strand.
TAAAGGCCCAACATAGACTCAAGGCAGAGCCAGCAACTCTCCTGATGGACAGAACAACCAAGAGAGCGGACCTCTCTCCGAATAGGTTAACCTGTCTATCCAAAACTCCTGAAGACAGGAGAAGCCCCAAGATATGGACCACACTTCCGAAAAAAGGTATAAGCTCCCCCAAGACAAAGGGGGGCCGGCAAAGGGGCCGGAAGGATAGAACACCTGCCCCCAGGACACAAGCCATAAGCTGAAAGGAGAGAACAAATCACCAACGCCATGACCTGGAAGGAATCCCCTGAATATTTTAACTTGCTAGCACACAGAGAAGGTGCCATAGCTGCAGTGGTTCCACAGCGAACCCTTTGCTTGCAGAGCAGTGAAGCCATCACACTATTTCAGCAAGCCGACCAAGGGAAACCGACCAATAGGCGTAAGGCAAGCCCAAGGGGCATCGGCACCCAGAAAAACCTGGCCAACTGAATCAGTTCATCTAGCCGAACCAAAGGACACAGCCCAAGTTTCCTGGAACTGGGGAACCCCAGACCAGCTCTAGATCCTAACAGTCCGGTACAACCCGCAACAGGATCCACAAAGGAAACGCTGAGTGAGAACCTCAGCCACCGGAAGAACCAGAGCGAGGAGAGGTCCAAGCCCCCAGAAACTAAAATCCCCCATCTGATATAAAAACCAGACCCCCAGGAGATAGCAATACCATATCCAAAGTAAAATGGACAACAAGGAAAAATCGCAAGTCCCGACCAAAGGACGAGACCACCCCTTGCCAGAGTCCAACGCTCCAAGGAGCTAAGGAAGCAAAGACCGAAACAAGGTCAATAGAGCCCTAGGCCAAGAACAAGGGGATACCTCGAGGATAAAGTCACTCGAACAAAGGCTAGTCTCCACATCACCCCCATAAAATCAGAGAAGATGAAAGAAGGATGCGGAGCATCCCCCAGCTCCGGGAAGAAACCCTAAACAGAGCTCAAGGAGACCACACTGCCCATGTCCCTACAAAGGAACCAACTCCCGAAGGGAACCAGGTCCCCCTAAGGAAACCCAAGGAACGGACGAATTCCGAAAGGTCTCAAGAAGAGAACCACAGCAGGAAAAAGTCCAAGGACAATTCCAGAGCTTTAGAAGGCCAAACCGCCCAAAACAGTGGTAAGGAGGTGCTAAGCCCCCAATCCTCCCAAGAGAGGAGAGAAACTCTAGGCCCCAGAGGAGATCAGAAGCAAAAAGAGTGACGCAGCGGAACTCCACTGACCCGGTCAACCAGATTGAAGGCTGAATAAGGACTGACACAATCCTCCCTGCCATAAGGACCCAAAAGTCCTCCTTTTAGAATACTTAGCTGAACTTGTAAAGAAAAACAAGAAAACACAGAAATAATAATGTGAGCACTCAGCGCCCCACCAGACCAGCCAGGCAGAACTGGCGCCATGTGTCTGAATAAGCCACGAGACAGAAGATCTGAATCCCAGCAGGACCAGCCGCAGCTGGGGTCATAACTGTCAAGTTGCCTAAATCCTCCCTCAGAGGGGAAGGTAGAACAGACAAACATAGGACTAGCGTGTCCCTTAACAAACTTCTGAAGAAGCAAGCAGAGAGAATCGATCCCAGAAGTTCCCGAAGAAACACATAATCAAAATTAAAAGACATCCTAACCAGATAAAAGAAAATATAATGCAACCCATAGGTTAACGCCCAGGAAGAAAACAGGCATACCCACAGGGCCAGCCAAATGGAACCCTGATCTTCCAACAAAAGCTGGGAAAGATCTCAATAAGCAGACAATTAGGAGATTACGTCATACCCTCATGTCTAATGAGGTGAGCCATTCGAAATAGAAGACTGCAGATTCCCCTATCCGTTAAGAATAGGATCATCCAATAACTAAAAAACATGTCTGAGTAAAACGCGAAGGCGCGCTATTCTGTAGTGAAAGGCACAACACTCAGGGACAGCTACACCCGCAGGGAACTGTACAGGCCCTGCCAAGGCCAGGAGAACCGGGACAATAGGGCACGAGCACAATCGCAAATAAACATCTGGACTTTGCAGGCGAATAATCAGCAAAAATATGTGAAAGCAAAAACGTGCTGCAACCTCCGGGGGGAACAAGCCACCCTGCAAAACATAATCTGGGTTACCCGCATGTGTAGTAGTAGAAAACAACAGGGAACTCGTCTCTCGGAGGACAGGACCCCCAGAGGCGGATGGCTCAGTAGTCCCATGATTCCCCGGGCGCTCTAAGACGGCATATCAAACATAAATGATTGACCTGTGTCATCGGGGTCAATTCGCATTCTTCACAAGTCGAAGAATCTGAGTCTGAAATTTGAATAGTCTATGCATCAGAATCTTCCATAACTAGATTATATGTATTATGGACTAAAGAAAAATCTAAACGGCACCTGACACTGGCTGGGGCACTCACCACCTCCTAGAACCAGACACTAGCAGACCTGAATTTTTCAGTCGCCACACTGTCAGGAATGCAGAAATGGAATACCAGAATGTAAACATGTCCACTCACAAGGTGAACCGTACAGTCCAAAAAAAGCGCGCCCAACCATAAGGTTGCGTCACTTCAAAAGGCCCTTATGTTCTAAGCCAAGAGCCCAGTTAACACTACACATAAGCAGATTGAATCACATAACAAACATGATTAAAAAAAAACCCTGTTCAATAACCCCCTCAGGAGATATTAACCCTCGATTCCAAGATACCAAAGGAGCCTCACTGAGGCCCTATATACAGTATATACTTAATAAGTCCCGCAGGATAGTACCTTACAGGAAACAAATAAGTTACAGTACATTCTGATGAAGTAAAATGAAACAATATTACAGGAATCTACGCCGTGGAACAGGAACACGGCCCTTCAAGTGTGATGAATAGTAGCAGCGCCTCCACCATGAACTTGAGAGAAGAAAGCAGGCAGCGAAGCAAAGTTTGACAATGCCGATTGCTTGTGGAGATGTTAATATGAGTCAGGATGGTTTAGCAGAAAGACTCTCCCTGCATCTCCGGACTCTAACTTTCACCCAGGCCCTCACTGAGAGACTGATAGGACTACATAAAACTCCTGTCCCATGTCAAAGAGTACTACCCTCCATAACAGACAAAACAAACTTCTGACACTTCTCTGCCAACCACCTGGAATGAAAGGCAAAGAATGACTGGGGGATGAAGGAAGTCAGAGGAGTATTTAAGCCTTTGGCTGGGGTGTCTTTGCCTCCTCCAGGTGGCCAGGTTCTTATTTCCCAAAGATAATGAATGCAGCTGTGGACTCTTTCCATTTAGGAAGAAGAGATAGTCTGCCCCCTACTCGACCCGATCCCGGATCGGGGGCCGCCCCTTCATGCCGATTTGTTCTCGGTGGGCTTCTTAGTCTGTTTGGACTTATTCCAGGACTAAGCCGGCTTCCAAGTACTCTTGAGCTGCTCGGACTTGGATGAGGATTGCTGTTGTTGTGATTTGTCAGAACAAAAGGAAATTACACAATTGCCATCCCTTAGGCCTATTTCTCTTACTTGCGGTAGGAAGGCACCTTTCCAGCCCTGGACCGAATAAAATCTTTCCCTTGAAAGAAGAGAAAGGAGTCTGGATTTAGAAGTCATATCCGCAGACCAAGATTTCAACCAGAGAGCCTGGCGGGCTAGGACCGCAAAGCCAGAAGCCTTTGCATTTAGGCGAATAATCTGCATATTTGCTTCACAGATGAAGTAGTTAGCAATTCTCAGAGCCTTAAGTCTCTCTTGAATATTGCCGAGAGTGTCGCACCAGTAGGTAGCTGCTCCAGCAACCGAGGCTACAGCTGCCGCCGGTTGAAATAAAAACCATGTATGTTGAAACATCTTCTTTAGAAAGTTTCCCATTTTCTTATCCATAGGCTCTCTAAAAGAAGAACTATCCTCCAGAGGGATAGTAGTACGCTTAGCCAGCGTAGAAATAGCGCCATCCACCTTAGGGATGGAACCCCACAAATGTAATTGAGAGTCAGGGACCGGGAATCATTTTTGTAAGGTAGACGAGGGGGAAAAAGAAGATCCTATTCTTTCCCATTCGTTACTAATAATGTTTGCCATCTTAACTGGCACAGGAAAAGTCAGAGGGACCTTCCTGTCTTCATAAACGTTGTCTAATTTAGGGATCTTAGGTTCCTCAGGGAGTGAAGCCTCTGGAAGCTCTAGCGTAGACAGAACCTCCTTTAATAAAAAACGCAGATGCTCAATTTTAAATCTAAAGGAGGGTTCCTCCGCTTAAGGAAGTTTAGAGACTGAAGTCTCCGACTCAGAAAGTTCACCCTCTGAAGCTACAGAGGTAAACTCATCCTCGGACAGCTGGGACATAGTAGCTAGATCCGACAAATATTTAGATGACTCTAGGTCAGGAGAACTATGTTTAACCTTTCTCTTACGTTTGCTAGAGTGAGGTAAGGCACTCAGGTCCGCAGACACCACTGATTGTAACTGTGCAGTAAACTCTGCCGGAAAAAGGCCCCCTTTAGATGGAGGATTAGTTGAGCCGCAGGGAACTGCATGTGGAGAAGGTAGTGTCGAAAGTGTAGTAATCTCTTGGGACACAGATTCCTGAGAGGTAGATGGCTCAGAGGGACTAATAGCGCTATGAGTATTAGCAGGCTTGTATCCCTTCTTAGACTTTAGAACAGTGCTTAGGCAAATGGAACAAAATTAAGCAGGCGGGCAAACCACGGCCTCCTCACAATATAAACAGGAATTATTAATCAGTACAGAAGGAGCGGAACCTTCTAATGTAGTATCAGAGTCCTCCATAGCTAAGATATATTTACAGAAGGACAGACAAAAAGTAAACAATTTTATTAAAAAAACGGCACCTTTATAAACCCAATCGCCTAGATTTGGAGTTTTGTCGGTAAAGACCTGCGGTGCTAACGCGCCTTTTTTTTCCAGCGCACCCTTAAGACAACGCTGGTATTTTGAGTTTTCTTAATGGCTGCGTTAGCCTCAGAAAAGTGAGCGTTGAGCCAAATTTAGCTCCACATCTACTCTCAATACCAGCGTTGCTTACGGTAGTTGTAAGATGGAAAAATGTGCTCGTGCACGATTTCCCCATAGGATACAATGGGGCTGAGCTGGCTGAAAAAAACCTAACATCTGCAAAAAAGCAGCGTTCAGCTCCTAACGCAGCCCCATTGTTTCCTATGGGGAAACACTTTCTAAGTCTACACCTAACACCCTAACATAAACCCCGAGTCTAAACACCCCTAACCTTACACTTATTAACCCCTAATCTTCCGCCCTCGCTATCGCTGACACCTACATTACCCCTAATCTGCCGCTCCGGACACCGCCGCAACCTACATTATAGCTATGAACCCCTAATCTGCTGTCCCTAATATCGCCGACACCTATATTATATTTATTAACCCCTAATCTGTCCCCCCCAACGTCGCCGCCATCTATCTACACTTATTAACCCCTAATCTGCCGACCGGACATCGCCGCCACTATAATAAATGTATTAACCCCTAAACCGCCACACTCCCGCCTTGCAAACACTATAATAAATTTTATTAACCCCTAATCTGCCCTCCCTAACATCGCTGCCACCTACCTACAATTATTAACCCCTAATCTCCCGCCCCAACATCGCTGCTGCTATAATAAAGTTATTAACCCCTAAACCTAAGTCTAACCCTAACACCCCCCTAAGTTAAATATAATTTAAATAAAACGAACTAAAATTACTATAATTAAATAAATTATTCCTATTTAAAACTAAATACTTACCTATAAAATAAACCCTAATATAGCTACAATATAACTATTAGTTACATTGTAGCTATTTTAGGATTTATATTTATTTTACAGGCAACTTTGTATTTATTTTAACTAGTTACAATAGCTATTAAATAGTTAATAGCTATTTAATAGCTACCTAGTTAAAATAATTACAAAATTACCTGTAAAATAAATCCTAACCTAAGTTACAAATACACATAACACTACACTATCAATAAATTAATTAAATAAATAAACTACAATTATCTAAACTAAAATACAATTAAATAAACTAAACTATAATACAAAAACCCCCCACTAAATTACAAAAATTAAAAAATATTACAAGAATTTTAATCTAATTACACCTAATCTAAGCCCCCTAATAAAATAAAAAAGCCCCCCAAAATAATAAAATTCCTTACCTAAACTAAATTACAAAGTAATCAGCTCTTTTACCAGCCTTTAAAAGGGCTTTTTGCGGGGCATTGCCCAAAGTAATCAGCTCTTTTACCTGTAAAATAAAATACAATCCCCACCAACATTGAATCGGATTGAAGTTCAATCCAATTGGCTGATTGGATCAGCCAATAGAATGCAAGGTCAAGTCTATTGGCTGATCCAATCAGCCAATCGGATTGAACTTCAATCCGATTGGCTGATTACATCAGCCAATCGGATTTTTCCTACCTTAATTCCGATTGGCTGATAGAATCCTATAAGCCAATCGGAATTCGAGGGACGCCATCTTGGATGACGTCATTTAAAGGAACCTTCATTCGCTGTTAGGACATCGGAAGAAGAGGAGGGCTCCGCGTCGGCTGGATTCAAGATGGCTCCGCTTGATTGAAGATAGAAGATGCCGCTTGGATGAAGACATCTGCCGCTTGGAGGACCTCTTCTGCCCCGATCGGATGAAGACTTCTGCCGCTCTGGATTTCCTCTTCTGTCCCATCGGTGGCCGGCTGGCTGAAGACGGCTCAAGGTAGGGTGATCTTCAGGGGGGTAGTGTTAGGTTTTTTAAGGGGGATAGGTTGAGTTTTAGAGTAGGGGTGTGTGGGTGGTGGGTTGTAATGTTGGGGGGGGATTGTATTTTTTTTTTACAGGTAAAAGAGCTGATTACTTTGGGGGAATGCCCCGCAAAAAGCCCTTTTAAGGGCTAATAAAAGAGCTGATTACTTTTGTAATTTAGTTTAGGGTAGGGAATTTTATTATTTTGGGGGGCTTTTTTATTTTATTAGGGGGCTTAGATTAGGTGTAATTAGATTAAAATTCTTTTAATTTTTTTTATTTTTTGTAATTTAGTGTTTTTTTTTTTTATTATAGTTTAGTTTATTTAATTGTATTTTAGTTTAGATAATTGTAGTTAATTTATTTAATTAATTTATTGATAGTGTAGTGTTGTAACTTAGGTTAGGATTTATTTTACAAGTAATTTTGTAATTATTTTAACTAGGTAGCTATTAAATAGTTATTAACTATTTAATAGCTATTGTACCTAGTTAAAATAAATACAAAGTTGCCTGTAAAATAAATATAAATCCTAAAATAGCTACAATGTAACTAATAGTTATATTGTAGCTATATTAGGGTTTATTTTATAGGTAAGTATTTAGTTTTAAATAGGATTAATTTATTTAATTATAGTAATTTTAGTTCATTTTATTTCAATTATATTTAACTTAGGGGGGTGTTAGGGTTAGACTTAAGTTTAGGGGTTAATAACTTTATTATAGTAGCGGCGACGTTGGGGGCGGGAGATTAGGGGTTAATAATTGTAGGTAGGTGGCAGCGATGTTAGGGAGGGAAGATTAGGGGTTAATAAAATTTATTATAGTGTTTGCGACGCGGGAGTGCGGCGGTTTAGGGGTTAATACATTTATTATAGTGGCGGCGATGTCCGGTCGACAGATTAGGGGTTAATAAGTGTAGGTAGGTGGCGGCGACGTTGGGGGGGCAGATTAGGGGTTAATAAATATAATATAGGTGTCGGCGATGTTAGGGACAGCAGATTAGGGGTTCATAGCTATAATGTAGGTGGGGGCGATGTCCAGTCGGCAGATTAGGGGTTAAATAATTTTATTTTAGTGTTTGCAATGTGGGGGGGGGGGGCTCGGTTTAGTGGTTGATAGGTAGTTTATGGGTGTTAGAGTACTGTATAGCACTGTAGTTAAGAGCTGTATGTTCCAGCGTTAGCCCATAAAACTCTTTAACTACTGACTTTTTTTTTGCGGTTGGAGTCTTGGCGGTAGAGGCTGTACCGCTCACTTCTTCCAAGACTCGTAATACCGGCGTTAGGCAAATCCCATAGAAAAGATAGGATACGCAATTGACGTAAGGGGATTTGCGGTAGCCTCGAGTCGCGGAAAAAAGTGAGCGGTAGACCCTTTCCTGCCTGACTCATAATACCAGCTGGCATTAAAAAGCAGCGTTAGGAACCCTTAATGCTGCTTTTTAAGGCTAACGCAGAACTCTAAATCTAGCTGAATGTCTGGGGCACTCACCACCTCCTAGACCCAGACAGCTAACAGTGAAAATGTTCTCCTTAGGAGTGAGGTCCGCAGCAGGATCGTAGGAAAATGAAAAGACCACACCCGGTCACGTAGTGTGTAGGACAGGACCCCTGCTATGAAAAAGGTGCTAAGCGATTATGAGCTACGCAACACTAAAAAAAAAAAAGTGAAACCTGTTTGTTCCAAGCCAAAAGCACACAGTCTATGAGCCCAAAAACTCTCACATTAAAGCAGTTATAAATAACCCCAATCTGTTCAAATAATCTCCCTGAATGAGATATTAACCCTTGATCCTATTGAGGCATAAAGGAGCCACACTGTGACCCTCTATAGAAAAAGTGTATAAATAAAACGGTCTTACCCTCCAGGATCCATGCTGTGGAACAGGCACAGCCTCTCAAGTGTGACAGTCTTACAGCGATACTCTGACATGGACTTGAGTGTGCAACAGCAAGCAGTGAAACTCGTCAACACAGTCTGGATGGGTTTGCAGAAAAACTTTCCCTGCATCTCCAGACTCTTTCATCAATACTCTCACTGAGAGGTTGACATGATTACTTAAAACTCCAGTCCTTTCTTGAAGGGAACATACCAATTACGGGACTATCCAAACCTTCTGACACTTCTCTGCCACCTCCTATAGTGACGAAAGGCAAAGAATGACTGGGGATAGGGGAAGTGGGAGAGATATTTAAGCCTTTGGGTGGGGTGTATTTGCCTGCTCCTGGTGGCCAGGTATTGTATTTCCCAACAGTAAGGAAGGAAGTCGTGGACTCTCCCTGCCTTATAGAAGGAAAACAAATCCTTTTTAACCCAAAATACCAGCAATCTGAGTACTAATCCATATAAGTAAATCCATGTATGTTGTAGATCATTACTTGTTTGTTTCATGTAAAATAGACCACTTCAAAATATATTTCATTTTTTTTTAAACTCACACTCCTGTCCTGAATAAACTATTGGTCTCCCCTTGACATACTTGTCCTTTTCAGCCAATGAGGATTAGAAGAAAGTACATAACTGATACTGCACTACTGACTTTTATTTAAATTTAAAGGGACACTCAAGTCAAAATTTAACTTTAATGGCTCAGATAGAGCAGCAATTTAAAAAAAACTTTCCAATTTACTTACATTAACAAAATGTGCACAGTCTGTTTATATTTAAGCTTTTTGAGTCACCAGATCCTAATAAACATGTGCAAAAAACATAATTTATGTAAGAACTTACCTGATAAATTCATTTCTTTCATATTGGCAAGAGTCCATGAGCTAGTGACGTATGGGATATACAATCCTACCAGGAGGGGCAAAGTTTCCCAAACCTCAAAATGCCTATAAATACACCCCCTCACCACACCCATAATTCAGTTTAACAAATAGACAAGCAGTGGGGTGATAAAGAAAGGAGTAGAAAGCATCAACAAAAGAAATTTGGAAATAATTGTGCTTTATACAAAAAATCATAACCACCATAAAAAGGGTGGGCCTCAAAATTGAGAAATTGATTTAATGACAAGCTTAATACGAACTAAAGCCTGTACAAAACAGTGAATATCAGGAAGTATAGCAATCTTTCTGTGAAATAAAACAGAAAGAGCAGAGATTTGTCCCTTCAAGGAACTTGCAGACAAACCCTTATCCAAACCATCCTGAAGAAACTGTAAAATTCTAGGAATTCTAAAAGAATGCCAAGAGAATTTATGAGAAGAACACCATGAAATGTAAGTCTTCCAAACTCTATAATAAATCTTTCTAGAGACAGATTTACGAGCTTGTAACATAGTATTAATCACTGAGTCAGAGAAACCTCTATGACTTAGTACTAAGCGTTCAATTTCCATACCTTCAAATTTAATGATTTGAGATACTGATGGAAAAACGGACCTTGAGACAGTAGATCTGGCCTTAACGGAAGTGGCCAAGGCTGGCAACTGGACATCCGAACCAGATACGAATACCAAAACCTGTGTGGCCATGCTGGAGCCACCAGCAACACAAATTATTGTTCCATGATGATTTTGGAGATCACTCTTGGAAGGAGAACAAGAGGCGGGAAAATGTAAGCAGGATGATAACACCAAGAAAGTGTCAGCGCATCCACTGCTTCCGCCTGAACATCCCTGGACCTGGACAGGTATCTGGGAAGTTTCTTGTTTAGATGAGAGGCCATGAGATCTATCTCTGGAAGACCCCACATCTGAACAATCTGAGAAAACACATCTGGATGGAGAGAGCACTCCCCTGGATGTAAAGTCTGACGGCTGAGATAATCTGCCTCTCAATTGTCTACATCTGGGATATGCACCGCGGAGATTAGCCAGGAGCTGGATTCCGCCCAAGCAAGTATCCGAGATACTTCTTTCATAGCTTGGGGACTGTGAGTCCCACCCTGATGATTGACATATGCCACTGTTGTGATATTGTCTGTCTGAAAACAAATTAACGGTTCTCTCTTTAACAGAGGTCAAAACTGAAGAGCTCTGAAAATTGCACGGATTTCTAAAATATTGATTGGTAATCTCGCCTCTTGAGATTTCCAAACCCCTTGTGCTGTCAGAGATCCCCAAACAGCTCCCCAACCTGAAAGACTTGCATCTGTTGTGATCACAGTCCAGGTTGGCCGAACAAAAGAAGCCCCTTGAACTAAACGATGGTGATCTATCCACCACGTCAGAGAGTGTCGTACATTGGGATTTAAGGATATTAATTGTGATATCTTTGTATAATCCCTGCACCATTGGTTCAGCATACAAAGCTGTAGAGGTCTCATGTGAAAACGAGCAAAGGGGATCGCATCCGATGCTGCAGTCATGAGACCTAAAACTTCCATGCACATAGCCACTGAAGGGAATGACTGAGACTGAAGGTGCCGGCAGGCTGCAACCAATTTTAAACGTCTCTTGTCTGTTAGAGACAGAGTCATGGACACTGAATCTATCTGGAAGCCTAAAAAGGTGACCCTTGTCTGAGGAATCAAGAAACTTTTTGGTAAATTGATCCTCCAACCATGTTTCCGAAGAAACAACACTAGTTGATTAGTGTGAGATTCTGCAGAACGTAAATACTGAGCTAGTACCAAGATATCGTCCAAATAAGGAAACACCACAATACCCTGTTCTCTGATTACAGAGAGTAGAGCACCTAGAACCTTTGAAAAGATTATTGGTGCTGTTGCTAGGCCAAATGGAAGAGCAACAAATTGGTAATGCTTGTCTAGAAAAGAGAATCTCAGAAACTGATAATGTTCTGGATGAATCGGAATATGAAGGTATGCATGCTGCAAGTCTATTGTGGACATATAATGTCCTCACTGAACAAAAGGCAGAATAGTCCTTATAGTCACCATCTTGAAAGTTGGTACTCTTACATAACGATTCAAAATTTTCAGATCCAGAACTGGTCTGAATAAATTTTCCTTCTTTGGGACAATGAATAAAATTGAATAAAACCCCAAACCTTGTTCCTGAAAAGGAACTGGCATGATTACCCCTGAAGACTCCAGGTCTGAAACACACTTCAGGAAAGCCTGAGCTTTTACTGGATTTGCTGGGATACGTGAGAGAAAAAATCTTCTCACAGGAGGTCTTACTCTGAATCCTATTCGATACCCTTCAGAGACAATGCTCTGAATTCATTGATTTTGGACAGAATCTATCCAAATATCCTTGAAAAACCTTAATCTGCCCCCTATCAGATGAGCTGGAATGAGGTCCGCACCTTCATGCGGACTTAGGGGCTGACTTTGGTTTCTTAAATGGCTTGGATTTATTCCAATTTGAGGAAGGCTTCCAATTGGAAACAGATTCCTTGGAGGAAGGATTAAGTTTTTGTTCCTTATTTTGACGAAAGGAATGAAAACGGTTAGAAGCCTTAGATTTACCCTTAGTTTTTTTTATCCTGAGGCAGAAAAACTCCCTTTCCCCCAGTGACAGTTGAAATAATAGAATCCAACTGAGAACCAAATAAATTATTACCTTGGAAAGAAAGAGATAGTAATCTAGATTTAGATGTCAAATCAGCATTCTAAGATTTAAGCCACAAAGCTCTTCTAGCTAATATAGCTAAAGACATGGATCTAACATCAATTTTGATAATATCAAAAATGGCATCACAAATAAAATGATTAGCATATTGCAGTAAGCGAATAATGCTAGATATGTCAGAATCCAATTCTTGTTGCGCTAAATTCTCCAACCAGAAAGTTGATGCAGCCGCAACATCAGCCAAAGAAATTGCAGGTCTGAGAAGATGACCTGAATATAAATAGGCCTTCCTTAGATAAGATTCAAGATTCCTATCTAAAGGATTCTTAAAGGAAGTACTATCTTCCATAGGAATAGTGGTACGTTTAGCAAGAGTAGAAATAGCCCCATCAACTTTGGGGATTTTCCCCCAAAACTCTATAGAATTTGCTGGTAAAGGATACAATTTTTTAAACCTTGATGAAGGAATAAAAGAAGTACCTGGCTTATTCCATTCCTTAGAAATCATATCAGAAATAGCCTCAGGAATAGGAAAAACCCCTGGAGAAACCACAGGAGGTTTAAAAACAGCATTTAAATGTTTATTAGACTGAAAGTCAAGAGGACTGGTTACCTCAATATCCAAAGTAATCAACACTTCTTTTAATAAAGAACCCATATACTCTATTTTAAATAAATAAGTAGATTTCTCAGTGTCAATGTCTTAGGAAGGATCTTCTGTATCAATAGATCCTCATCAGAAGAGGATAAATTATTATGTTGTTGGTCATTTGAAATTTCATCAACTGAATGAGAAGTTTTAAAAGACCTTTTACGTTTATTAGAAGGTGGAAATGCAGACAAAGCCTTCTGGATAGAATCAGAAACAAATTCTTTAAAATTCATAGGTATATCATGTACACTAGAAGTTGAAGGAACTGCAACTGGCAATGTACTATTAATAATGGACACACTATCTGCATGTAAAAGTTTATCATGACAACTATTACAAATGACATTCGGCGAAATAATTTCCACAATCTTACAACAAATGCACTTAGCTTTGGTAGAACCGATGTCAGGCAGCAATGTTCCAGCAGAAACTTCTGAGGCAGCATCAGATTGAGACAACTTGCAAAATGTAAAAGAAAAAACAACATATAAAGCAAAATTATCAATTTCCTTATATGACAGTTTCAGGAATGGGAAAAAATGCCAATAGCATAGCCCTCTGATAGCAAGTATGACGCACAACATAATTGAAAACTTTTTTGGCGCCAATAATAACCGGAAATGACACACTTGCGTCACTAATGACGCAACCGTGTGTAAGGCTTCGGCGTCAACTATGACGCCAGAAATGACGAAGTTGCGTCATAGACGTATTTTTCGCGCTAAAAAAAATTCTTGTGCCAAAAATGACGCAATAAAGTTTAGCATTTGACACACCCGCTGGCCTAATACCGCCCGCAATTTGCAAGAAGTAGTCAATTGAAAAAAAGACTAAACCCCAGGTAAGAAAAAAAATTCTTAAAAAAATGTTTATATTCCCCAAATATCAAACTGACAGACTGCAGAAGGAAATACATGAACCTGACTCATGGCAAATATAAGTACAATACATATATTTAGAACTTTATATAAATGCATAAAGTGCCAAACCATAGCGGAAGTGTCTTAAGTAATAAAAAACATACTTACCAAAAGACACCCATCCACATATAGCAGATAGCCAAACCAGTACTGAAACAGTTATCAGTAGAGGTAATGGTAAATTAAGAGTATATCGTCGATCTGAAAAGGGAGGTATGAGATGAATCTCTATGACCGATAACAGAGAATCTATGAAATAGACCCCCGTTAGGGAAATCATCGTATTCAATAAGTGATACTCCCTTCACGTCCCTCTGACATTCGCTGTACTCTGAGAGGAATCGGGCTTCAACAATGCTGAGAAGCGCATATCAACGTAGAAATCTTAGCACAAACTTACTTCACCACCTCCATAGGAGGCAAAGTTTGTAAAACTGAATTGTGGGTGTGGTGAGGGGTGTATTTATAGGCATTTTGAGGTTTGGGAAACTTTGCCCCTCCTGGTAGGATTGTATATCCCATACGTCACTAGCTCATGGACTCTTGCCAATTACATGAAAGAAAATCACAGACTATACGTATATGCATTTGTGATTGGCTGATCACTGTCACATGATACGTGTATGCATTTGTGATTGGCTGATTGCTATCACATGATACAGGGGGAGTGGAAATAGACAGAAATTTTAAATGTGTCAGAAAAAAAATCTACTACTTATTTGAAGTTCAGATTAAGGGGTAGATTTATCAAGAAGCAGATGCTGCAATCTACCCGCGTAGTTTCAGGTTTCCCTGAAACATAAATTAAGAAGCAGCGGCCTTAAGACCTATGAGGTGGCGGACAGCAATCATCCCGATCGGATACGATCGGATACGATTGGGATGATTGACCCCCTAGCAAATGTTCAGGGGGCGGTATTGCACAAGCATTTCCCAAGATTTATCAATGTCGGGCGGACATGATCCGCTACAGCGAATCATATCCGTCCGACATTTGTTAAATTGACCCCTAAGTGCTATTGCATTGTCTTTTTATCAAGCATTTGTTGTTTATGAAAATCTACTGTAGTTACTGGTCCTTTAAACAGCTTTTAATTTAAGGGATAGTAAAGTAAAATTAAGCTCCCATGATTCAGATAGAGTATGCAATTGTAAACAATTTTTCTATTTGCTTCTTTTATCTAATGTGCTTCATTTTCTTGGTATAATTTGCTCAGGAGCAGTAAGGCACTACTGGGAGCTAGCTGTTGATCGTTGGCTGTACATACATGCCTCTTGTCATTGGCTCACCCAATGTGTTCACCTAGTGCTGCTCCTTTAAAAAAGGATTCCAAGTTAATGAAGCCATTTTTTTTACAATAGAACCAAATTGGATTCTTAATCAGAATTAAGAAAGAAAACTTTTGGGTTTCCTGTTCCTTTAACATTTTTTTTTAAGGAAAAAAATATTTTGTCTTGCAAATTATTCTCTTATACATGATCAAAAATGTTTGAGTACAATCATATCCCTTTAATATTAAAGGGATATTAAACCCAATTTCTTTCTTTCGTGATTCAGATAGAGCAGCAATTTTAAGCAACTTTCTAATTTACTCCTATTATCAATTTTTCTTCATTTTCTTGGTATCTTTTTTTGAAAAAAAAAGAATGTTAGGAGCCAGCCCATTTTTCATCGTGATTGCTTCCAGTCGCTTTCAAGGTTCGATATTGAGGCATCCCTGCAATATCTTTTTTTTAGCCACAGATGCAGAAAGAGCCACTCTGTGGCCCTCTCTGCATCGGCCAGCAATGGTGCCGATCATTGGTGGGTGGGAGCCATAGCAGGGAGGCGTGTGGGCGACCCATCGTTGGTGGGACTTCCTGATCCTGTCCCTGCAGTGCGTGCAAGTCATCGGGAGTGCACGCTACATTAAGCTGTTGGAGAGGGGAATTAATGTTTATAAAGGGATGGGGGAGGGTGTTGAGGGGAGGCAGCAACACTACAGAAAATTGGGATTTTTTTTTTTTTTATAAAATAAGCCATTGTTTTTGAGGAAATTGGGTACTGGCAGACTGCTGACAGTAACCAAGATGGTGTAAAATAGGTAGAGGGGGAGGGTTAGAGAGCTGTATGGGGGGATCAGGGAGGTTGGGGGCTAAGGGGAAATCCATAACTGCAAAATAAATATATAAAAAATTAAAATAAAAAAATGCCTTTTATTTTAGTACTGGCAGACTTTCTGCCAGTACTTAAGATGGCGGTGACAATTGTGAGGTGGGGGAGGGAAGAGAGTTGTTTGAGGGGGGTCATGGAGGGATCAGGGGGTGGAATGTGTCAGGTGGGAGGCTGATCTCTACACTAAAGCTAAAATTAACCCTACAAGCTCCTCAATAACCCCTTCACTGCTGGGCATAATACAAGTGTGGTGCGTAGCGGCATTTAGCAGCCTTCTAATTACCAAAAAGCAATGCCAAAGCCATATATGTCTGCTATTTCTGAACAAAGGGGATCCCAGTGAAGCATTTACAATTGTTTGTAAATCATTTCAGTGAGAAACCTAAAATTGTGAAAAAGTGAACGATTTTTTTTATTTGATCACATTTAGCGGTGAAATGGTGGTATGAAATATACCAAAATTGGCCTAGATTAGGGCTGCATGATTAATCGCATATGCGATTTAAAACCGCGATTAATTGCTGTAATTTAAAAACCGTGAGAGTTCGCGATTTTTTGCTAAAAAAAATCCTCAGATGTGGCTGTACTGCATTGATTTGTATGTGATTTCTTGCAAACCAGCTCCATCTAGTGGTTGCTTTTAGCACACATTTGTAAAATGGCTGTTTTACTTTCACTTTCTGTTTGTGATCTCAGTAGCAGCCGATCAGTCTATCGAAGTATAAAAGCAGAGCCCATGCAGGAGAGTGAAGAGGAGGGAAAGCTACTTACTTATATTTCCCCTAGGGACGTCTGCAGTCTGAAACTTAGGGATGTAATCATTATAGAACCTCCCACAGAATCTCCTGCTCTCTGAGAAACGGCTCAAATACATAGCAGATGCAGTTAACCCCACGGCTGCCAAAAAGGCTAAAACTTCAGGCCCCTCTGCTAGTTAGCTGCTGGGTTAACTGCATCTACAATGTATTTGATATCAGCAAGGCACAGCATTTCTGAAAGGAGCAGCCCCCCACCCCTACTGATATATGCCTGTAATGGATTCCAGCACAGGAGCAGGTCTCATTATCAGTCAAGATAAAATGTTTAAAAAAAGATGAATTTTTAAAAAAAATATATTATATTTGCATACACACACATATATGTGTGTGTATTTATGTATGTGATTGTATATGTATGTGTGTGTATATATATATATAGATCCAAGACGTATGGTATATGCACTCTCACCAACACACATCAACTTGCCAGGGTGCTCTGATAAGGCATATAAAATCGAAAAAATTAAGCACTCTCTGGACTGCAGATATCAGTGACAAATCCAAAATATATTGTGTGACGTTTCGGGACTAGTAGCGTCCCTTCCTCTGATAGAGGAAGGGACGCTACTAGTCCATAAACGTCACACAATAAATTTTGAATTTGTCACTGATGTCTACAGTCCAGAGAGTGCTTAATTTTTTCAATTTTATATATATAATTGTGTGTGTATATATATATATATATATATATATATAATTGTGTGTGAGTGTGTGTATATATATATATATATATATATATATAAAATTGTGTGTGTGTGTATATATATATATATATATATATATATATATATATATACACACACACATATGTGGTTTGTATTTTTATGCTCCTAGAGTTTTTTGGACATTGTGAAACATGTACATTAAGATTCTGTAGTCTTAAATAAAAATGTTATGAAGAATTAAGGTGTTATAGTCATTTCTAAGAAAATTGCGATTACATTTTGCCCATATCGCCCAAGTGTTGTGCGCAGCGGCATTTAGCGGCCTTCTAATTACAAAAAAGCAATGCCAAAGCCATATATGACTGCTATTTCTGAACAAAGGGGATCCCAGAGAAGCATTTACAACCATTTGAGCCATAATTGCACAAGCTGTTTGTAAATAATTTCAGTGAGAAACCTAAAGTTTGTGAAAAAGTTAACGATTTTTTTATTTGATCACATTTGGCGGTGAAATGGTGACATTAAATATACCAAAATTGGCCTAGATCAATACGTTGGGTTGTCTACTAAAAAATATATATACATGTGAAGGGATATTCAGGGATTCCTGACAGATATCAATGTTACAATGTAACTTGCTAATTTTGAAGAAAAAAAAATGTGAATTTGAAACAATTTAGTATGGTTGTATTTTGGTGGTTGTAGATGTGTAACAGATTGTGGGGGTCAAAGTTAGAAAAAGTGTGTTTTTTTCCATTTTTCCCCTCATATTTTATAAAACTTTTTATAGTAAATTATAAGATATGATGAAAATAATGGTATCTTTAGAAAATCCATTTAATGGAGAGAAAAACTGTATATAATATGTGTGGGTACAGTAAATGATTTATTATAAAATTACAGCTAAACACAAACACCGCAGAAATGTAAAAATAGCTCTGGTCCCAAAGGTAAAAAAGTTGAAAAATGGTCTGGTCACTAAGAGGTTAAATAATCAAAGTAAAATGGAAAGTTGTTTAAAATGATACGCTCTATCTGAATCATGAAAGGAAAAAAAAATGGGTTTTATATCCTTTTAAGCTTTGCCATTAACATACTATTTCTGTAGCTGCGTAACTGTGTAATTGGATTACTTTCTGTGTAATTGTGCTGCTGTTTTTGTTGAACTTGTGATATCTGTATGTAATTGTTTTTTTTTATGTAATATTTTAGATGTGCTCGTACCATTCCATGACAATGAGCAGGCACCTCTTGCCTCGGTGTATGTTCTCGTATACATCTAGCACTGGTACGATGTGGGGTCCTCCTGTTGCCCTGGTGTGATATTCCACTTCTCGCCGAGCCTTTGGGCTGTCCAATAGTATCTGTAGAAACACAGAGCAGGATATATTTGAGTTTACAGAACTCTACATACCTGTAGATCTGCCAACACTGAAACATATGCCACAGTGCCCTACAATCTGCATATCCCAAGAAATTGTAACATATCTAAATATGTATATGAATCTGTATGTATATAAATATATACAGTATATATATATATATATATATATATGTGTGTATATATGTATTTATATGTGTCTATACCTATATTTAATCATGTAGATATATATATATATTTTACCGAAAACAACATCATATATTTAAATTTATATAGATATGTGTATATAAAAATAAATATTCTGCAATGTGAAGAACATTGGAATGTGAAATATTAATATTCCATGTCAGGTTAGCACACTTGAGAAATGGAGGTGATAGTTCCCCCCCCCCCCCCACACACACACACTTTTTGCGCTCCATTGAAGACTAACGGGGAATAAGTTAACGCAGTCGCGATATTCTGTTTGGCTTTTTGCGAGTCAGGTTAGCACTCGTGTGAAAATGTTTTACTTTTAACTTGTAACATGCATACTACCTGACGCGTGAAAAAGCGTACTTACTAGCGAAGTTAATGCGCTCGTAATTTAGCCCTAAATAGGTCCTGGGGAAAATACTGGAGGTGTTTATAAAAATATTTTCTCAGGGGTTTTTTAAGCTCCATTTAAATACTGAAAAGTTTTTTGCAGTCCGAGATCTGCGTATAAGAGGGGAACTTAAAGTTACATAGTACTAAAAAATATTTTATCATCTATATGAAAAAGCAGCATTTAAAAAATGTGGTACTTTTATTGCCTGAATAAAAATGAAGTATAAGCTGTTTAAATGTATTAATATACCAGTATCCACTGTGGACTTTCCACTGATGGGGGTCAATTTATTAAGGTGAGGGCGGACATGATACTCTGTATCCGATCAGGCTGATTGCTGTCCGCCACCTCAGAAGCGGCGGACGAGTTAAGGAGCAGCGGTCTTAGGACTGTTGCTTCTTAACTTCTGCTTCAGGCGGACCTGAAGCGGAGTAGGTCAGAAGCAGCATCCGCTGCTTCATAAATCGACCCCATGGTCTTTGACTTTTAGGTACTTCCTAGTAATGCTCAATAAGCTTTAGAAGGAAGCAACTATCAACCAATGAGCATAGCCAGGCAGTAGCTTTTAGCAAATGAGCATTAGCAGGAAGAACTGATTAGTCAATAAGCATTAGCAGGAAATAACTATCAGCCAATGGGCATTAACAGGAAGTACCTATCAGCCAATGGGCATAAATAGGAAGTATCTATCAGCCAATGAGCCTTAGTAGGATGTGGCTTTCAGCCTATAAACAGTAGTAGGAAGTACAAAACTGATATCTCTGTTACACCTGTATTCACTTCAATTTAATTTAAAAACAGCTTAAAATTCATTTTTAGATACTACTCTCATATGATGACAGAGCTTTGTTTAAGTTTATCATGCCTTTAAAAGTGCATATATTAAAAGTACATCATGCCTTTAAGAGTGCATATATTAAAAGTATATAATAAACCACCCAAAATTAAAAAAGCAATGCAGAAGTAGGGACATGAAACCCAAAAAAATGTATTTCATGATTCAGATAGAGAATACAATTTTAAACAACTTTCTAATTTACTTCTATTGTCTAATCTGTTTTATTCTATTGGTATCATTTGTTGAAGGAGCAGCCGTGCACTACTGGTTTCTAACTGAACACATGGGTGAGCCAATGACAATCAGTTTATATATGCAGCCACCAATCAGCAGCTATAACCTAGGTTCTCTGCTGCACATGAACTTGCTAAGATAAACATTTCAGCAAAGGATTACAAGAGAAAGAAACACATTAAATAATAGAAGTAAATTGGAAAGTTGTTTGAAATTGTATTCTCTATCTGAATCATGAAAGAAACATTTTGGGTTTCATGTCCCTTTAAAATAAAGTAGGAAGATGGTACAGCCAATCAGAAGCTGTACCGCCAGCAAAATAACCTCTAATCATATCATGCTCCCACACAGCAATCACACCAGAATAAACAGTTAATTGCAGTTTAGGACTATCCTATGAGCAAGTGAAGACAGCTGCCTGATGAGTGTCTCCTCCAGCGGATTAAAGGACCATTAAACCTGACATTTCAACAACGTATAAAATGTTTCATTATTGCAATAAACATTAATTATTTATTTTGTGGCCCTTTGTTGTAAAATACATTTTAAAAAAATGTGCTTGTTTCACTTTTTCCCAGGGAGGTTTGGGTTAATACTTTTAGGCACATTATGCAAGCTTTTGTTTACTTCACCCTCCCACCTAAGATTCTAAGCAGTCACATGTTTGTAAAAGGTGGATTATCAGTTTTGCATAAACAATCATGATAGAAGTATTCTTTGCAATAGTAACTAAGTTTAATCAGCGCTAAACCATCTTAAGGGAAGAGATAAGGGCAGGCTTCCCCAGTCTCTCTCAACTGCACACGTGCAAACATAGTTCATGCAATATCTGAAAATATTTGTGATTGGTTAGCAAGGATTATTTTGTTCTGGGGGACAGGGAAATTAGTGAAATGATTAAACATAAAACAATATACTCATTTGTCAAAATAAAGCTGCAGTTTTCATTGCAAAATTATTCTCTGATATGAAGGTTCAAAATCATGTAGTTTGCAATTTGTGTTTAGTGGTCCTTTAAGGAAAGTCAGTGTTGGATCCAAAGATTGAGAAGAGAACAATAGTACAGTGGTGACTGCTGTGTCAGAATGGACCAGTTTATACCCTCAAGCAGGTCCTAAATGAAATGATTGAAAAAGAAATATACCAGATACCAGACATAAAAAGCTTTCATTTCCTTGATAATAGTTGTACAGGAGACCGAACACAGATTCAGATTAGCAGAGCGTAATCAAATATCAGTCATTATATTATTTTTCCACAAAATGAGTGACGATGCAGGAGATTATTCTACCTTCCAAAATAGGAAAGAGAAGGCTACAGGTAGGGTTGCCACCTCGGCCATGTTTTCCTGGACACTTATGAGGTACACATGCTGCAGGGTGTGCAGGGAGGAACATGAATAGTGCTATCCAGGGTCACTATTCATGTGCTGTTTAGGTGTGCAATGCATGTTCCCCTCTGCTTACTCTGCAGCATGTGTAACTCATAAGTGTCCAGGAAAACATGGCCGATGTGGCAACCCTAGCTACAGGTGACTGTTCTGAAGAAGAAAAATACATCAGCCTATTGTACAGGGATGTAGAGGAGGCTTATGTATTCCCTGTGCTCAGGACCGTCTTTAACACAGGGCAAAAGGGGCAGTTGCCCTGGGCCCAGTCTTTGTTGAGGGGCCCAAGAGTCCTAAAAAAAAAAAAATTTTTTTTTTTTTTAGTTCATGCCAGACTGCTGATGTCATGTGACATGGGTCACACACACAGTCAGTGCTAATATTGTCACAGTCAAAAGTTCTCTGCTTATATTTATTTGTGAGAAACTGTGCCAGACCGTGCCAATGTCATGTGACATTCCAAGCTAGTGCCATGTGCTGTTTTAGATGTGCACTGTGCAGCACTGGATGCTAAGCCCTAACTAGGCATCCAGTCAATCCAACTGCATCAGAAAAGGTCCTGCTGGGGTTACCACTGTTACCAGGTAACTGCTCTGGTGGTGGGGATTGTTTCTGGGTAGGGCTTACTATAGGCGCATGCAGTAGAAAGCTGGAGTGGCAGGCACGTGAGGATTTGAGTATCTGTGCAGCTGCACACACCGCTCTCTTCAGTATTGAGGGTGTGTGACTCGTCTGTATCCATGCAGCCTTGGGCAGACAGCATCCAGTCTGCTGGTCCCCTTAGCCCTGCTCTTTCTGCTGTGGCTCTAAGATCAACTAACTGAAGTTTGTTAGGAAAACAGTGCTTTGTAGAAAGGTGTCAGTGGGAAGAATAAGTTAGTGTACACATGCCCCTCCCCCATGCAGCATTGTCTAGTGCAGGATGAGAGGGAACTTGTTCCTAGCAAAGTAGTGACATGTGCTGCTGTGGCTGATGTATAGTGTCATGCTGATACTTCACACATTAAGGTAAGGTTTATTTTTTATAGTTTTTATTTCTCTCTGTTTCAGATTTTACAGCTTCCAATAGTAGTTCTACTGTTTCAGTCAGTAAACTTAAATCTGTCTGCACCTCTATGCTTCCGCCTCAGTCTTTACCTTGCTATGCTCCTGTTGGCTGCCCTAAATCTCTTTAACCAGCTAACCTCACACCAGAATCACATTCAAAAACATATTAAATTAATCCAGAGTGGAGGAATTTATATATTTATTTACTTATTAGTACTGCTTAGGTCCAGTTTCACATATTGCAATTTTTTTTTAAATGATTAGCCCAGCAGTGGATGATTCACTGCTGGGCTAATAATTTAAAAAAATATATAAAATAAATTGATTTAGTTGTTTTTTGGGATGTTGGGGCGGAGAGCGAAATTGAAATTGCATGGGAGGGGGGCCCAAGAAAATGTTTGCCCAGGGTCCAGTCAGTATTAAAGACGGCCCTGCCTGTGCTACACAAGACTTTATAATCTCAAGAGTTGCTACATTCTAGGACAGGGTGTAAATTTGCTTAGGCCAACAAGATATGTGCTTAGGGATGCGGTGGGGGGGGGGTAAGGCATGATGTTTCCCACTCTTATACTGTCCAAATGTTGTACCCATTGATTTGATTGCAAACTAATGATACCTGAGTGTCTACTAGCCCCTTCATGTTTCTCTGCCCTATGGTTGTGAGACTATAACAAGCAAATGGAGTACAGCACCCACCACAAGACACGGAGAGGGCTTATCAAGCCCAGCACATCAATAAGAAAAAAAGTTATCCAGCTTGTGATTAACAGTGACTACCTTTACTGTGCATACTGGGTCCAAATCAGCAACGTTTCGGGCAACAACTTAGTCCTTTTTCAAGCTATGGTTGTGAGACATCAATTAGACAAATATGAAATACAATAACATACAGAGAGCTTTGGGGGACACATTTCTTAGTGCCTAAGGCAGCACAAAAACTAAATATGCCCCTGATCCAAGATATTGGATAGTGGACTTGGACAGTCACCTGGAAGACCTCTGAAGAATAATGAAAAAATGGAGGGGTAAAAAGTGTATGTTTAAGAAGGAACGAAAACATTTTTTTGGTAAGAAAACTACACCAGTATGATTCAAGTAATGAAAAGCATTTGTTTTAATTTAATAAATTACTGGATATGAATACACTAGGGACACTCAATTGCAACCATGACAGGCTCATGGACAAGTTAGGAGGTGAGGACTATGTGTGTGGCCCTAGAACTGTCCACTGGGATGAGAATGCTCCAGGGATTAAAACAATGATAAAGAGAGGAGAGTTTCAGTTACTCACAGTACAGTCCCTGGGGCAAAATACCCCCCAAATATACAGCATGGATATCCTATCCTAGGATACTAGGTACTAGACCATAGCGGTAGCGAGCTACATTTATTCCAAAAGTGTGACCGGGCGTGCTGTGACTAACCAGCAAGCCAGTCAAGCGCTTTGTATATTCAAGACCCACTCAATAGATCCTGGAGCGGAGTCCAACGTTCACTGAAAATTCTGAAAATATTTTTACATTTTTTAAGTTACCGCTTAAATAATGTTATATAATTCTGCACTGTGTGCAGAAATATATAACATTATTCTGAACCTTTACTGTCCCTTTAACACATTGTGCTACTAGTGAAAATACCAACTATTCTTAAAGGGATTGAGCTTGCATTCTATTGGCTGTTCCAATCAGCCAATAGGATTGAAGTTCAATCCTATTGGCTGATTGCATCAGCCAATTTGATTTTTTCAACCTTAATTCCGATTGGCTGATATAATTCTATCAGCCAATCGGAATCTAAGGGATGCCATCTTGGATGACGTCATTTAAAGGAACCTTCATTCAGCAAGAAGACGTCGATTGAAGAGAATGCTCCGTGCCGGATGTCTTGAAGATGGAGCCGCTCCGTGTCGGAAGGATGAAGATTGAAGATGCCGTCTGGATGAAAACTTCTGCCCGTCTGGAGGACCACTTCTGCCGGCTTTGTTGAGGACATCTTGCCGCTTGGATGAAGACTTCTCCCAGTAAGTGGATCTTCAGGGGTTAGTGTTAGGATTTTTTTAAGGGTGTATTGGGTGGGTTTTATTTTTAGGTTAGGGCTTTGGGCCGCAATAGAGGCAATGCCCATCCAAATGCCCTTTTCAGGGCAATGGGGAGCTTAGGTTTTTTTAGTAAGGGTTTTATTTGGGGGGTTGGTTGTGTGGGTGGTGGGTTTTACTGTTGGGGTGGTTGTTTGTATTATTTTTTTTTACAGGTAAAAGAGCTGATTTCTTTGGGGCAATGCCCCGCAAAAGGCCCTTTTAAGGGCTATTGGTAGTTTAGTTTAGGCTAGGGGTCTTTTTATTTTGGGTGGGCTTTTTTATTTTGATAGGGCTATTAGATTAGGTGTAATTAGTTTAAAGATCTTGTAATTTGTTTTTTATTTTTTTTTATTTTTTTTTTGTAATTTAGCTAATTGTTTTGAATTTAGATAATTGTATTTAATATAAGGAATTTATTTAATTGTAGTGTAGTGTTAGGTGTTAGTGTAACTTAGGTTAGGTTTTATTTTACATGTAAATTTGTATTTATTTTAGCTAGGTAGTTATTAAATAGTTAATAACTATTTAATAACTATTCTACCTAGTTAAAATAAATACAAACTTGCCTGTAAAATAAAAATAAACCCTAAGCTAGATACAGTGTAACTATTAGTTATATTGTAGCTAGCTTAGGGTTTATTTTATAGGTAAGTATTTCGTTTTAAATAGGAATTATTTAGGTAATGATACTAGGTTTAATTTAGATTTATTTTAATTATATTTAAGTTAGGGGGTGTTAGGGTTAGACTTAGAGGTTAATAAATTTAATATAGTGGCAGCGACGTTGGAGGTGGCAGATTAGGGTTTAATAAATGTAGGTAGGTGGCGGCGATGTTAGGGACAGCAGATTAGGGGTTAATAATATTGAACTAATGTTTGCGAGGCAGGAGTGTGGTGGTTTAGGGGTTAATATGTTTATTATAGTGGTGGCGATGTCCGGAGCGGCATATTAGGGGTTAATAATTTAATTTTAGTGTTTGCGATGTGGTTTGGGCCTCGGTTTAGGGGTTAATAGGTAGTTTATGGGTGTTAGTGTACTTTTTTATGCTACAGCGTTGTAGTGTAAAACTCATAACTACTGACTTTAGAATGCGTTACAAATCTTGCGGGATAGGCTGTACCTCTCACTTTTTGGCCTCCCAGGACAAGCTTGTAATACCGGCGCTATGGAAGTCCCATAGAAAAAAGACTTTACGCAATTTGCGTAAGTTGATTTGCGGTAAGGCCAAAAAAGTGTTTGGTGCCCCTAAATCTGCAAGACTCGTAATACCAGCGGTAGTAAAAAAGCAGCGTTATGAGGCTTAACGCTGCTTTTTTACTCATAACGCAAGACTTGTAATCTAGCCGTAAATAAATGTTAGATAGAATGATGCATTCAAAGAAAAGATTAGCCTGAGAATAACATGTAGATGTATTGTTTATATTTCATTAGTTGTTTAAATACTGACAAAATAAGTGTGGGATGGGAGCTGCCATGTTGTAACTTAGTTCACCTTCTCTGCTGTGGCCAATTAGGGACAGTTATAAATAGGTCACTAGATTGTGCAGCCAATGGTTGTGTGGAATATAACAGAGTTCTGCACTTCTATTTTTAACAGGAACTTGAAAGCTCACAATTTTAGAATGGATTTGCAGGAAAGGGGGACAAAATAAATAATGAAAGTATATTGCAGAATTATTTTTAATATGCTATTTATCATTTTATATTACCACCTCAAAGTGTATAATGTCCCTTAAACATTATTTCTCCAACATAGGTGTGTCCGGTCCACGGCGTCATCCTTACTTGTGGGATATTCTCTTCCCCAACAGGAAATGGCAAAGAGCCCAGCAAAGCTGGTCACATGATCCCTCCTAGGCTCCGCCTACCCCAGTCATTCTCTTTGCCGTTGTACAGGCAACATCTCCACGGAGATGGCTTAGAGTTTTTTAGTGTTTAACTGTAGTTTTTATTATTCAATCAAGAGTTTGTTATTTTGAAATAGTGCTGGTATGTACTATTTACTCAGAAACAGAAAAGAGATGAAGATTTCTGTTTGTATGAGGAAAATGATTTTAGCAACCGTCACTAAAATCCATGGCTGTTCCACACAGGACTGTTGAGAGCAATTAACTTCAGTTGGGGGAACAGTGAGCAGTCTCTTGCTGCTTGAGGTATGACACATTCTAACAAGACGATGTAATGCTGGAAGCTGTCATTTTCCCTATGGGATCCGGTAAGCCATGTTTATTACGATTTTAAATAAGGGCTTCACAAGGGCTTATTAAGACTGTAGACTTTTTCTGGGCTAAATCGATTCATTATTAACACATATTTAGCCTTGAGGAATCATTTATTCTGGGTATTTTGATATAATAATATCGGCAGGCACTGTTTTAGACACCTTATTCTTTAGGGGCTTTCCCAAATCATAGGCAGAGCCTCATTTTCGCGCCGGTGTTGCGCACTTGTTTTTGAGAGGCATGACATGCAGTCGCATGTGAGAGGAGCTCTGATACTTAGAAAGGACTTTCTGAAGGCGTCATTTGGTATCGTATTCCCCTTTGGGCTTGGTTGGGTCTCAGCAAAGCAGATACCAGGGACTGTAAAGGGGTTAAAGTTAAAAACGGCTCCGGTTATTTTAAGGGTTAAAGCTTCCATATTTGGTGTGCAATACTTTTAAGGCTTTAAGACACTGTGGTGAAAATTTGGTGAATTTTGATCAATTCCTTCATGTTTTTTCGCAATTGCAGTAATAAAGTGTGTTCAGTTTAAAATTTAAAGCGACAGTAACTGTTTTATTTTAAAACGTTTTTTGTACTTTGTTATCAAGTTTATGCCTGTTTAACATGTCTGAACTACCAGATAGACTGTGTTCTGAATGTGGGGAAGCCAGAATTCCCATTCATTTAAATAAATGTGATTTATGTGACAATGACAATGATGCCCAAGATGATTCCTCAAGTGAGGGGAGTAAGCATGGTACTGCATCATTCCCTCCTTCGTCTACACGAGTCTTGCCCACTCAGGAGGCCCCTAGTACATCTAGCGCGCCAATACTCCTTACTATGCAACAATTAACGGCTGTAATGGATAATTCTGTCAAAAACATTTTAGCCAAAATGAACACTTATCAGCGTAAGCGCGACTGCTCTGTTTTAGATACTGAAGAGCATGACGACGCTGATAATAATGGTTCTGAAGGGCCCCTAACCCAGTCTGATGGGGCCAGGGAGGTTTTGTCTGAGGGAGAAATTACTGATTCAGGGAACATTTCTCAACAAGCTGAACCTGATGTGATTACGTTTAAATTTAAGTTGGAACATCTCCGCATTCTGCTTAAGGAGGTATTATCCACTCTGGATGATTGTGACAAGTTGGTCATCCCAGAGAAACTATGTAAAATGGACAAGTTCCTAGAGGTCCCGGGGCTCCCAGAAGCTTTTCCTATACCCAAGCGGGTGGCGGACATCGTTAATAAAGAATGGGAAAGGCCCGGTATTCCTTTCGTCCCTCCCCCCATATTTAAAAAATTGTTTCCTATGGTCGACCCCAGAAAGGACTTATGGCAGACAGTCCCCAAGGTCGAGGGAGCGGTTTCCACTTTAAACAAACGCACCACTATACCCATAGAGGATAGTTGTGCTTTCAAAGATCCTATGGATAAAAAATTAGAAGGTTTACTTAAAAAGATGTTTGTTCAGCAGGGTTACCTTCTACAACCAATTTCATGCATTGTCCCTGTAGCTACAGCCGCATGTTTCTGGTTCGATGAGCTGATAAGGGCGGTCGATAGTGATTCTCCTCCTTATGAGGAGATTATGGACAGAATCAATGCTCTCAAATTGGCTAATTCTTTCACCCTAGACGCCACTTTGCAATTGGCTAGGTTAGCGGCTAAGAATTCTGGGTTTGCTATTGTGGCGCGCAGAGCGCTTTGGTTGAAATCTTGGTCAGCTGATGCGTCTTCCAAGAACAAGCTACTTAACATTCCTTTCAAGGGGAAAACGCTGTTTGGCCCTGACTTGAAAGAGATTATCTCTGATATCACTGGGGGTAAGGGCCACGCCCTTCCTCAGGATCGGCCTTTCAAGGCAAAAAATAAACCTAATTTTCGTCCCTTTCGTAGAAATGGACCAGCCCAAAGTGCTACGTCCTCTAAGCAAGAGGGTAATACTTCTCAAGCCAAGCCAGCTTGGAGACCAATGCAAGGCTGGAACAAGGGAAAGCAGGCCAAGAAACCTGCCACTGCTACCAAGACAGCATGAAATGTTGGCCCCCGATCCGGGACCGGATCTGGTGGGGGGCAGACTCTCTCTCTTCGCTCAGGCTTGGGCAAGAGATGTTCTGGATCCTTGGGCGCTAGAAATAGTCTCCCAAGGTTATCTTCTGGAATTCAAGGGGCTTCCCCCAAGGGGGAGGTTCCACAGGTCTCAGTTGTCTTCAGACCACATAAAAAGACAGGCATTCTTACATTGTGTAGAAGACCTGTTAAAAATGGGAGTGATTCATCCTGTTCCATTAAGAGAACAAGGGATGGGGTTCTACTCCAATCTGTTCATAGTTCCCAAAAAAGAGGGAACGTTCAGACCAATCTTAGATCTCAAGATCTTAAACAAGTTTCTCAAGGTTCCATCGTTCAAGATGGAAACCATTCGAACTATTCTTCCTTCCATCCAGGAAGGTCAATTCATGACCACGGTGGATTTAAAGGATGCGTATCTACATATTCCTATCCACAAGGAACATCATCGGTTCCTACGGTTCGCATTCCTGGACAAGCATTACCAGTTTGTGGCGCTTCCTTTCGGATTAGCCACTGCTCCAAGGATTTTCACAAAGGTACTAGGGTCCCTTCTAGCTGTGCTAAGACCAAGGGGCATTGCTGTAGTACCTTACCTGGACGACATTCTGATTCAAGCGTCGTCCCTTCCTCAAGCAAAGGCTCACACGGACATTGTCCTGGCCTTTCTCAGATCTCACGGATGGAAAGTGAACGTGGAAAAGAGTTCTCTATCTCCGTCAACAAGGGTTCCCTTCTTGGGAACAATAATAGACTCCTTAGAAATGAGGATTTTTCTGACAGAGGCCAGAAAAACAAAACTTCTAGACTCTTGTCGGATACTTCATTCCGTTCCTCTTCCTTCCATAGCGCAGTGCATGGAAGTGATCGGTTTGATGGTAGCGGCAATGGACATAGTTCCTTTTGCGCGCATTCATCTAAGACCATTACAACTGTGCATGCTCAGTCAGTGGAATGGGGACTATACAGACTTGTCTCCGAAGATACAAGTAAATCAGAGGACCAGAGACTCACTCCGTTGGTGGCTGTCCCTGGACAACCTGTCACAAGGGATGACATTCCGCAGACCGGAGTGGGTCATCGTCACGACCGACGCCAGTCTGATGGGCTGGGGCGCGGTCTGGGGATCCCTGAAAGCTCAGGGTCTTTGGTCTCGGGAAGACTCTCTTCTACCGATAAATATTCTGGAACTGAGAGCGATATTCAATGCTCTCAAGGCTTGGCCTCAGCTAGCGAGGGCCAAGTTCATACGGTTTCAATCAGACAACATGACAACTGTTGCGTACATCAACCATCAGGGGGGAACAAGGAGTTCCCTAGCGATGGAAGAAGTGACCAAAATCATTCTATGGGCGGAGTCTCACTCCTGCCACCTGTCTGCTATCCACATCCCAGGAGTGGAAAATTGGGAAGCGGATTTTCTGAGTCGTCAGACATTGCATCCGGGGGAGTGGGAACTCCATCCGGAAATCTTTGCCCAAGTCACTCAGCTGTGGGGCATTCCAGACATGGATCTGATGGCCTCTCGTCAGAACTTCAAAGTTCCTTGCTACGGGTCCAGATCCAGGGATCCCAAGGCGGCTCTAGTGGATGCACTAGTAGCACCTTGGACCTTCAAACTAGCTTATGTGTTCCCGCCATTTCCTCTCATCCCCAGGCTGGTAGCCAGGATCAATCAGGAGAGGGCGTCGGTGATCTTGATAGCTCCTGCGTGGCCACGCAGGACTTGGTATGCAGATCTGGTGAATATGTCATCGGCTCCACCTTGGAAGCTACCTTTGAGACGAGACCTTCTTGTTCAGGGTCCGTTCGAACATCCGAATCTGGTTTCACTCCAGCTGACTGCTTGGAGATTGAACGCTTGATCTTATCCAAGCGAGGGTTCTCAGATTCTGTTATCAATACTCTTGTTCAGGCCAGAAAGCCTGTAACTAGAAAGATTTACCACAAAATTTGGAAAAAATATATCTGTTGGTGTGAATCTAAAGGATTCCCTTGGGACAAGGTTAAGATTCCTAAGATTCTATCCTTCCTTCAAGAAGGATTGGAGAAAGGATTATCTACTAGTTCCCTGAAGGGACAGATTTCTGCCTTGTCTGTGTTACTTCACAAAAAGCTGGCAGCTGTGCCAGATGTTCAAGCCTTTGTTCAGGCTCTGGTTAGAATTAAGCCTGTTTACAAACCTTTGACTCCTCCTTGGAGTCTCAACTTAGTTCTTTCAGTTCTTCAGGGGGTTCCGTTTGAACCCTTACATTCCGTTGATATTAAGTTATTATCTTGGAAAGTTTTGTTTTTAGTTGCAATTTCTTCTGCTAGAAGAGTTTCAGAATTATCTGCTCTGCAGTGTTCTCCTCCTTATCTGGTGTTCCATGCAGATAAGGTGGTTTTACGTACTAAACCTGGTTTTCTTCCAAAAGTTGTTTCTAACAAAAACATTAACCAGGAGATTATCGTACCTTCTCTGTGTCCGAAACCAGTTTCAAAGAAGGAACGTTTGTTGCACAATTTGGATGTTGTTCGTGCTCTAAAATTCTATTTAGATGCTACAAAGGATTTTAGACAAACATCTTCCTTGTTTGTTGTTTATTCCGGTAAAAGGAGAGGTCAAAAAGCAACTTCTACCTCTCTCTCTTTTTGGATTAAAAGCATCATCAGATTGGCTTACGAGACTGCCGGACGGCAGCCTCCCGAAAGAATCACGGCTCATTCCACTAGGGCTGTGGCTTCCACATGGGCCTTCAAGAACGAGGCTTCTGTTGATCAGATATGTAGGGCAGCGACTTGGTCTTCACTGCACACTTTTACCAAATTTTACAAGTTTGATACTTTTGCTTCTTCTGAGGCTATTTTTGGGAGAAAGGTTTTGCAAGCCGTGGTGCCTTCCATTTAGGTGACCTGATTTGCTCCCTCCCTTCATCCGTGTCCTAAAGCTTTGGTATTGGTTCCCACAAGTAAGGATGACGCCGTGGACCGGACACACCTATGTTGGAGAAAACAGAATTTATGTTTACCTGATAAATTACTTTCTCCAACGGTGTGTCCGGTCCACGGCCCGCCCTGCTTTTTTTAATCAGGTCTGATAATTTATTTTCTTTAACTACAGTCACCACGGTACCATATGGTTTCTCCTATGCAAATATTCCTCCTTAACGTCGGTCGAATGACTGGGGTAGGCGGAGCCTAGGAGGGATCATGTGACCAGCTTTGCTGGGCTCTTTGCCATTTCCTGTTGGGGAAGAGAATATCCCACAAGTAAGGATGACGCCGTGGACCGGACACACCGTTGGAGAAAGTAATTTATCAGGTAAACATAAATTCTGTTTTCAAAGCAGGGGTTCTTACTATTGCATACATGGAGCCACACTGCCACTTACAGAGTTGTGACATATTCTTAAAGGGATATTAAACCTTATTTTTTCTTTTATGATTCAGATAGAGCAACAATTTTAATCAACTTACTAATTTACTGCTATTAACAATTCTTCTTTGTTCTCCTAGTATCTTTATTTAAATAAGCAGGAATGAAAGCTTAGGAGCCGGACCGTGTTTGGTTCAGCACCCTGAATAGCGCTTGCTGATTGATGTCTAAATGTAGCCACCAATCAGCAAAAGCTACCCAGGTGCTGAGCCTAAAATGTGCCGGCTACTAAGGTTACATTCCTGCTTTTTCAAATAAAGATACCAAGAGAACGAAGAAAAAATTATAATAGGAGTAAATTAGAAAGTTGCATAAAATTGCATGCTTTTTCTGAATCATGAAAGTTTAATTTTGACTAGACTATCCCTTTTAACTTGTTTACATATTGTTCTCTAAACTTTATTTTGTTATTTCAAAAAGCTGCTTTTGCCTGTAGATACCACCATGTTTACTGAAATCTTCAATACTGCATCAATGACTATAGAAAATATATGTAAACAAGTGTCAGGAGCAGAAATAAACCTCCCAGTGAGGGGTTGGTGAGAAATAGACCACAGCCCATTTCAAAGGCTGTTGCTATAGCAGCTTTGAATATAACAAACTCTTATTGGCTGCTTGCTTGAGTAATTTGTCCCTTTAAACAAAATAAAAATCTACTGTGTGTATATGTAAACAAGCTGTAAATGAGCAGTGTTGAGGGGTATGACATTGCTTTATCTCATGTAACTGCCAGCATCTGCCTATTTTTAGTACAATGATATCATTTTGTTTTGTACAGACCAAGACAGGCATAAAAATTACAGTATCTCCTCGGTTTCCAATCTTTATCACTCCTAGATAGTTTTTCTGTTTAGTTTCTTCTCTGTTATTTTCTTTTGGACAGAAATAAATTTCCCACATTAAGAGGAATATAGATGTCTTAAGGTCAAATAGCTGTAAAATATGAACCTAACCAAAACACAAACGGTATTAAAGGGACATTGTACGGTAAAATATATTCCCCTTTAACCTTTACCTTGCGCAAGATGAGAACTGGTCGTTATGCAAATCTCTGCCTGTGAGCTATGACGACCGTTCTCGTCATGCCGGGAATCGTCAATCTGATGATATTTTCTGTGATCACCCTCACTGTAGGCTACAATCGTTGGTGGTGTAGTGGGCAGCACTCCCAAAGCTGCATGGGAGTGCTGGTGATGTCCCCATGAACATGCGCGGTGACATCATAGAGGGGCGGGATCAGAAAGGGACAGGCAATACAGGGAGCTGGATGGGGGGAGTTTGTTTGAACCAATCTCAGCTCCCTTACTAGCCACAAGCCTCCAAGACCCATTATTTGAAAGAGAATCACCTGCTCTTTCAAAATCCCCCAAACATTGTTTAAAAAAGTAAAAACACTACACATGGGGCGCGATCCGATATAGATCGTAGTTTGCGGCGCAAGCGAGGGAACCCCCACCGCCCGTAGTTTCAGCTCGCAACTCGAGCTATCACATATACAGCGCCGTCAGAGGCTAAAGTGCCGTAAGTCTGACAAACCAGCGATGTCCAGAAATCTGCGTAAGTACAAATTTCTGGAGTCACCAGTGACTTACGGCACTTTAGAAACTGCCGGCGCCTACAAAACCTGACTAAAGTATAAAATATAACGTACTGTCTAACACGCCTCCCTAACATAGCCCGACACGTCTAACCCTCTATCCGCTATCCCCCCTCACTATCCTAACAATAAAAAAATGTATTAACCCCTAAACCGCCGCTCCCGGACCCTGCCGCCACCTAATAAAGTTATTAACCCCTAAACCGCCGCTCCCGGACCCCGCCGCCAGCTATATTAAATCTATAACCCCCTAATGTATATTAACTATATTAACCCTAATATAGTTAATATTGTTATTATATTATATATATTAAGTATAATAACCCTATCTAACTCTAACATCCCTAACTAAATTCTTATTAAAATAAATCTAATTAATATTAATATTATTAATTAAAATATTCCTATTTAAATCTAAATACCTATAAAATAAACCCTAAGATAGCTACAATGTAATTAATAATTACATTTTAGCTATTTTAGGGTTTATATTTATTTTACAGGTAACTTGGTATTTATTTTAACTAGGTACAATAGCTATTAAATAGTTAATAACTATTTAATAGCTACCTAGTTAAAATAATTACCAATTTACCTGTAAAATAAATCCTAACCTAAGTTACAAATACACCTACACTATCAATAAATTAAATAAACTACAAATATCTAAACTAAAATACAATTAAATAAACTAAACTAAATTACAAAAAATAAAAAAAGATTACAAGATTTTTAAGCTAATTACACCTATTCTAAGCCCCCTAATAAAATAATAAAGCCCCCCAAAATAAAAAAAATTCCCTACCCTATTCTAAATTTAAAAAGTTAACAGCTCTTTTACCTTACCAGCCCTTAAAAGGGCCTTTTGCGGGGCATGCCCCAAAGAAAACAGCTCTTTGGCCTGTAAAAAAAACACAATACCACCCCCCAACATTACAACCCACCACCCACATACCCCTATTCTAAACCCACCCAAACCCCCCTTAAAAAAACCTAACACTACCCCCCTGAAGATCTCCCTACCTTGTCTTCACCCAGCCGGGCAGAACTCTTCATCCGATCCGGGCGATGTCTTCAATCAAGCGGCAGAGAAGTCTTCTTCCATCCGGGCGATGTCTTCAATCAAGCGGCAGAGAAGTCTTCTTCCATCCGGCAATGTCTTCAAGCAAAGCACCATCTTCAATCTTCTTTCTTCGCTCCTCCGCCGCGGGGCATCCATCCGGCACGACGACTGAACGAGGAATGAGGTACCTTTAAATGACGTCATCCAAGATGGCATCTGTCGAATTCCGATTGGCTGAAAGAATTCTATCAGCCAATCGGAATTAAGGTAGAAAAATCTGATTGGCTGATTGAATCAGCCAATCAGATTCAAGTTCAATCCGATTGGCTGATTGAATCAGCCAATCGGATTCAAGTTCAATCCTATTGGCTGATTGGTTCAGCCAATCGGATTGAACTTGAATCTGATTGGCTGATTCAATCAGCCAATCAGATTTTTCTACCTTAATTCCGATTGGCTGATAGAATCCTATCAGCCAATCGGAATTCGACGGACGCCGTTGTGCCGGATGGATGCTCCGCGGCGGAGGAGCGAAGAAAGAAGATTGAAGATGCCGCTTTGCTTGAAGACATCGCCGGATGGAAGAAGACTTCTCTGCCGCTTGATTGAAGACATCGCCCGGATGGAAGAAGACTTTTCTGCCGCTTGATTGAAGACATCGCCCGGATGGAAGAAGACTTCTCTGCCGCTTGATTGAAGACATCGCCCGGATCGGATGAAGAGTTCTGCCCGGCTGGGTGAAGACAAGGTAGGGAGATCTTCAGGGGGGTAGTGTTAGGTTTTTTTAAGGGGGGTTTGGGTGGGTTTAGTATAGGGGTATGTGGGTTGTAATGTTGGGGGGTGGTATTGTTTTTTTTTTTTTACAGGCAAAAGAGCTGTTTTCTTTGGGGCATGCCCCGCAAAAGGCCCTTTTAAGGGCTGGTAAGGTAAAAGAGCTGTTAACTTTTTAATTTAGAATAGGGTAGGGAATTTTTTTTATTTTGGGGGGCTTTATTATTTTATTAGGGGGCTTAGAATAGGTGTAATTAGCTTAAAAATCTTGTAATCTTTTTTTATTTTTTGCAATTTAGTTTAGTTTATTTAATTGTATTTTAGTTTAGATATTTGTAACTTAGGTTAGGATTTATTTTACAGGTAAATTGGTAATTATTTTAACTAGGTAGCTATTAAATAGTTATTAACTATTTAATAGCTATTGTACCTAGTTAAAATAAATACCAAGTTACCTGTAAAATAAATATAAACCCTAAAATAGCTACAATGTAATTATTAATTACATTGTAGCTATTTTAGGGTTTATTTTATAGGTAAGTATTTAGATTTAAATAGGAATATTTTAATTAATAATATTAATAGGGATGTTAGAGTTAGATAGGGTTATTATACTTAATATTTATATATATAATATAATAACGATATTAACTATATTAACCCTAATATAATTAGGGTTAATATAGTTAATATATATAATATAATAACTATATTAACCCTAATATAATTAGGGTTAATATAGTTAATATAGCTGGCGGCGGTGTAGGGGTTTTTAGATTAGGGGTTAATTTGTTTAATATAGGTGGCGGCGGTGTAAGGGGGATTAAATTAGGGGCTAACATTTTTAAAATAGATGGCAGCGGGGTAGGAGCTCACTTTAGGGGGTAGGTAAGGTAGATGGCGGCGGGGTAGGGGCTCACTTTAGGGGTAGGTAAAGTAGATGGTGGCGGGGTAAGGGCTCACTTTAGGGGGTAGGTAAGGTAGATGGCGGCGGGGTAGGGGCTCACTTTAGGGGGTAGGTAATGTAGCTGGCGACGGTGTAGGGGGATCACATTAGGGGGTTATACTTTTAATGTAGGTGGTGGCGGGGTCCGGGAGCGGCGGTTTAGGGGTTAAATACTTTATTAGGGATTGCGGCGGGGGATTGCGGTTGACAGGTAGATAGACATTGCGCATGCTTTAGGTGTTAGGTTTTATTTAGCAGGTAGTTTAGGGAGTTACGGGGCTCCAATAGACAGCGTAAGGCTTACTACGGCTGCATTTTGTGGCGAGGTGAAAATGGAGTAAGATTTCTCCATTTTCGCCACGTAAGTCCTTACGCTGTATATTGGATACCAAACTGCGCGGGTTTGGTATACCTGCCTATGGCCCAAAAAACTACGGGCGAAGGCAGAAATATATGGGTGTAACTTCTATGTTACGCCGTATATAGGATACCAAACCCCGCAAAAAATTTGCCGTCGCCGGCTTTTGCAGGCGACGCTGCATATCGGATCGGGCCCATGGAGTTTTGTTTGAGAATACGACTTTACAAAAAAACAAACAAATAACGTTTATTTTATGGTAAACTTAACTAGAAATAAAATTATGTCTGTATAGTCAGGTAATCACGTTGCAAGGGAAAAAGTGCCTTTATTTCTGAACTGGCACAAAGGGGCCCCTCTAGTTTATATTATAACCCCAAAAAATCCTGTATGGGCTACTATTTCACATGTAACTACCCTTGATGACAATTTAGTAAGGAAATCACAGTAACAGCAGTGGTCATCTGGCCATTTCCAATATTATTTACTAAACTCAACAAAAATCTAATTATATATATATATATGTTTTGTTGCAGCTTTCCCACATGGTAGAACACTCTTTATACAAACTGCTTGGGATTGGATTTTGGAATAGTTTTTGCATCTGTAAAATGGGCGAGTTTGGAGAGGAGATGGGACTAAGTGTCATTTAGGCAATATTTACATGTCATAATACAGCTTATACATGTAACCTAAAGGAAGTGTTGT
Organism: Bombina bombina; assembly: GCF_027579735.1. Classification (NCBI taxonomy): domain Eukaryota; kingdom Metazoa; phylum Chordata; class Amphibia; order Anura; family Bombinatoridae; genus Bombina; species Bombina bombina. The sequence goes on from NC_069505.1 coordinate 383,710,084, forward strand.
ATCGTTTTTATTAAAGGTCATATTTTTTTGTTTTAAATATAGACTCATTGGGGCTGAATTATCACGCGCCGAATGGAGCTTGATGCCCCTGTTTCCCCGTGAGCCTTCAGTCTCGCCGGAAACAGCAGTTATGAAGCAGCCGTCTAAAGACCGCTGCTCCATAACTGATCCGCTGCCTCTGTGGCTGCGGTCTGCAATCCGCCCTATCCTATACGATAGGGCTGATTGACACCCCCTGCTAGCGACTGATTGGCTGCGAATCTGCAGGGGTGGTGAACTGCTTGTGCAATGATAAATGCCGACAGCGTATGCCGGACATGATACACTACAGCATTGTAGAGCACAAAAATCAGGCAGAGAAGATTGCGACTTACGCAAAGGAAATTTTTTTTTTTATCATTTAAAAAAAAAAAAAAATGAATTAAAAAGTTTGGATTTCAGAATAATTTTGGATTTTGGAATTCCGGATTTGGGGATTTGTACCTGTAAATATAAATATAATAATGGTATATTCTGAATCTGCTTGGCCTGCTGATTTAGTGTTAAAATGTAAGGTGTGAAAAAGGCTTAGCAGGTTAATGTGTTACCAATGATCCATTTTATCTGCTGAAGTATAATAAATTGTTTACAAATATCTCCTTTATCTTGTTAAAATCACCACCGATATTGAAAACATGAATTCTTTTGTATTCTCTAAAGAAAAGAACAAGAATTAGCAGCGACCAGTACAGAGTGGGATAGACACTAAAATGTCCATATTCAATTGCTCTCTCTAAGGGCTGATGTTCAAAGAATCATTAAGCATATAGGGTTGACACCTTTAGTTCAGGCCAAACCCGAACACTCTTGTGCCGTGCACAGCACAGCAAATACAGAGTACACACTATGTATAATAGCAAATAAACACAAACTCACACATAGATATTCACACTCTCACATACTCTCTATCTCTCAGACAAACACTCCAACACATACTCACAAACACATACTCTCACACACACACACACACAAAGACACACACACAAATACACTAGTGCTCTCACACACACTCACTCTCACACACACACAAAGACACACACACAAATACACTAGTGCTCTCACACACACTCACTCTCTCGCACACACACACATATACACTAGTGCTCTCACACTCACTCTTTCTCTCTCACACACACACATATACACTAGTGCTCTCAAACTCACTCTTTCTCTCTCACACACACACATATACACTAGTGCTCTCACACTCACTCTTTCTCTCTCACACACACACATATACACTAGTGCTCTCACACTCACTCTTTCTCTCTCACACACACACATATACACTAGTGCTCTCACACATACTCTTTCTCACACACACACAAAGACACACACACAAATACACTAGTGCTCTCACACACACTCACTCTCTCACACACACACAAAGACACACACACAAATACACTAGTGCTCTCGCACACACTCACTCTCTCGCACACACACACATATACACTAGTGCTCTCACACTCACTCTTTCTCTCTCACACACACACATATACACTAGTGCTCTCACACTCACTCTTTCTCTCTCTCTCACACACACACATATACACTAGTGCTCTCACACATACTCTTTCTCACACACACACAAAGACACACATACAAATACACTAGTGCTCTCACACTCACTCTTTCTCTCTCACACACACACACATACACTAGTGCTCTCACACTCACTCTTTCTCTCTCACACACACATATACACTAGTGCTCTCACACTCACTCTTTCTCTCTCTCACACACACACACAGACACACACACACATATACACTAGTGCTCTCACACATACTCTTTCTCTCTCACACACACACAAAGACACACACACAAATACACTAGTGCACTCACACTCACTCTTTCTCTCACACACACAGACACACACACACAAATACACTAGTGCTCTCACACATACTCTTTCTCTCTCACACACACACAAACACACACGAATACACTAGTGCTCTCACACTCACTCTCTCTAACACACACAAAGACAAACACAAATACACTAGTGCTCTCACACTCACTCTCTCTCTCGCACACACAAAAACACACAAACAAATACACTAGTGCTCGCACACATACTCTTTCACACACACACAAAAAGACACACACACACACAAATACACTAGTGCTTTCACACTCACTCTCTCTCTCTCTCTCTCTCTCTCGCACACACACACAAAGACAAACACAAATACACTAGTGCTCTCACACTCACTCTTTCTCTCTTACACACACACAAACACACTAGCACTCTCACTCTTTCTCTCTCTCACACACACACACAAATACACTAGTGCTCTCACGCTCACTCTTTCTCTCTCTCACACACACAAATACACTAGTGCTCTCACACTCTCTCTCTCTCTCACACACACACAAAGACACACACAAATACCCTAAGCACTCTCACACTCACTCTTTCTCTCTCACACACACAGATACACTAGTGCTCTTACACTCACTCTTTCTCTCTCTCTCAGACACACACACAAAGACACACACACAAATACACTAGTGCTCTCACACTTTCTCTGACACACACACACACACACACAAATACAATAGCACTCTCACTCACACACACAAACATACAAATACACTCATTTTTACACACAGACACACACACAGAAAGACACTGACAAACACAAAGACACACACACTTTTACACATAAAGACACACACACACAGACACACTCCCAAACTCAGACACACTCATGCAAGAGATAACTGTAGGCATGTGCAGTATGTTGCAAATACACAATCAATGTCACCTTTTTTCATGTCCGGGTCTGGCTCAGCTTCAAACCCAGACAGACAAATGGAAACCCAAACTATCCAGGTCATTCCCAGACAGGTTGAAATCCTATTTACATATTCTAGTTCTAACCGCTGAGCCTGCTACATGCTACTAAGTGGCGACTCAATTAGTGTAGAAGCTTGTGAATAACAACATGACAGATATATAACTTTATAAAAAATGAATTTTGCATGCAGAAATATATTGTGAATGTTGTTATATCCCTTTAACATCAGGAATTTGGGGCCTGTATGATAACTATAAAAATGAGCCATAGGTGAGCATCAGGCTGTGATATGAAGGTGACCCATTTCCTATATAATTACTTCACCAAGGGATAATGATTAATCCTCTAATCTAATAATACAGTGTATGAATAAGCAGCCTTGCTGCCCTGGCGGTATGTGCGGAGTGTGAGGGGTATTGGGGTATGTTTAGGGAGATAACGTTTACGGCTTCAGTTTCTATTTAAAGCTAAAAGCTCATGCAATGCTGTGTGTGTCACTTTGTTTGTGTCACAAGCTTTGTGGTTCCGGTTACAGCAATAAATACCCCTCCCCCTCCTGTCAGTGAAACACAGCAGACTCAGACCTGATCTTTCTCAGACGCTGACAGTAATTAGAAAATATATCACAGGATTCTCGGGTAAGGGTCAGTGGGACACTGCAGTTGGATAGCAAGTGTCTGGCAATCTACAGTGTATGACCAAAGAAAACCTAATGCATAAACTGACTGGCTAAAAGAAATTAATGGACACACACTAAATACTGATTCTCAGCTGACCATGGCTCTATATAATACCTCCTATTACTCCATATAACATCTGTCTATAAATCATCCTGCTCCTCTGTATAATATCTCCCTATACCTCACTCTATTGCACTTTATAACATCTCCCTATAGCTCCGCCTATTGCTCCATTTGATTAATCTCTATAACTCCTCCTACTGCTCCAAATAACTTAACTTTTTCAATATGTCATCATATTGCCCATATAGCAGCATGAGAACAAAGTATGGAAGTATGCTTTATTGAGTGCAAAGCTTCCATGCAAGCCAATGGAACTCAAATTTTGAGCTTGCGAAAGCGAAATTTTGCATTCCACTTTTAATCTGGCCCATAATGTCCCTATATAACTTGCTCCATTTAACATCTCTAATGTCTCATAACGCTCCATATAATTCTTCCTATAACTCCTACTACTGCACATGATGGGGCCGAATTATCAAAGGTCTTGCTAACCTGATCCGACAGTGTGGATCAGGTCCGCAAGACCTTGCTGAATGCGGAGAGCAACGCCGCCCCCTGCTGACTCACGGCCAATCGGTCGCCAGCAGGGAGGTGTCAATCAACCCGATCGTATTCGATCGAGTTGAATTGTGGCGAATCCTGTCCGCCTCATCAGAGCAGGCGGACAGGGTTATGGAGCAACGGTCTTTAGACCTCGCCAGAAACACGGCCCTTCAAGCTCCACTCGGAGCTTGATAAATGGGCCTCACTGTGTATAAGCTATTAAGAAAGCTCAGCATTGGGACAGGTAGCAACTTAAGATGTTGTTATTCCGCTTGCAGTGAGCATCATAGTTGTAACAAAGGTAACATGGAGTAAATCTGACGCATTTCGTGTATGTTCAGTTGCGCTTCATCAGAGATAAACTTCCCTTTAACTCCTCCTACTGATCCATATAACCCTCCTTATAACTCCTCCTATTACTCTATAAAACCCTCCTTATAACTCCTTCTACTGCTCCGTATAACCCTTCTTATAACTCCTCCTATTACTCTATAAAACCCTCCTTATAACTCCAACTCCTCCTACTGCTTCGTATAACCCTTCTTATAATTCCTCCTATTACTCTATAAAACCCTCCTTATAACTCCTTCTACTGCTCCGTATAACCCTTCTTATAACTCCTCCTATTATTCTATAAAACCCTCCTTATAACTCCTCCTACTGCTTCGTATAACCCTCCTTATAATTCCTCCTACTGCTCCATATAACCCTCCTTATAACTCCTCCTATTGCTCTATATAACAGCTCCTTATAACTCCTCCTATTGCTCTATATAACCCTCCTTATAACTCCTCCTATTGCTCTATATAACAGCTCCTTATAACTCCTCCTATTGCTCTATATAACCCTCCTTATAATTCTTTCTACTGCTCCATATAACCCTCCTTATAACTCCTCCTATTGCTCTATATAACAGCTCCTTTTAACTCCTCCTATTACTCTATATAACAGCTCCTTATAACTCCTCCTATTACTCTATATAACAATTTCTTATAACTCCTCCTATTGCTCTATGTAACCCTCCTTATAACTCCTCCTATTGCTCTATATAACAGTTTCTTATAACTCCTCCTATTGCTCTATATAACCCTCCTTATAACTCCTCCTATTGCTTTATATAACTCTCCTTATAACTCCTCCTATTGCTCTATATAACAGCTCCTTATAACTCCTCCTATTGCTCTATATAACTCTCCTTATAACTCCTCCTATTACTCTATATAACCCTCCTTATAACTCCTCCTATTGCTCTATATAACAGCTCCTTATAACTCCTCCTATTGCTCTATATAACTCTCCTTATAACTCCTCCTATTGCTCTATATATCTCTCCTTATAACTCCTCCTATTGCTCTATATAACCCTCCTTATAACTCCTCCTATTGCTCTATATAACAGCTCCTTATAACTCCTCCTATTGCTCTATATAACAGCTCCTTATAACTCCTCCTATTGCTCTATATAACAAATACTTATAACTCCTCCTATTGCTCTATATAACAGATCCTTATAACTCCTCCTATTGCTCTATATAACTCTCCTTATAACTCCTCCTATTACTCTATATAACCCTCTTTATAACTCCTCCTATTGCTCTATATAACAGCTCCTTATAACTCCTCCTATTGCTCTATATAATAGCTCCTTATAACTCCTCCTATTGCTCTATATAACAGATCCTTATAACTCCTCCTATTGCTCTATACAACTCTCCTTATAACTCCTCCTATTGCTTTATATAACTCTCCTTATAACTCCTCCTATTGCTCTATATAACAGCTCCTTATAACTCCTCCTATTGCTCTATATAACTCTCCTTATAACTCCTCCTATTACTCTATATAACAGCTCCTTATAACTCCTCCTATTGCTCTATATAATAACAACAAAATAGAGGGGGCGCTAAAGGTGCAGGGGTAACTCAGTGCAAAAAATGAATCACTATGCATAGATAATACAGAACAATTCAAATATCACAAGGACCAAACAAAATAAAAATAAAAATGAAAAATATATATATGAAATAAAAAAACCTTTGAATCCTTGAATAAAGGATAATACAGAGATCAAAGTCTTTCTTTGAAATGTATGACCGGAGAAAATGGGATATAGAATGTTCATATGTGGGCTGCCTCCTCCTCACCGACTGGTCCGGGTATAGCTGAAAAAGTACAAGAAGACAGAGGGGCGCCTCATGTGTGGTATAATCAGATGGTATGATACAGAACAAACAGAATGGAGCCAAATGAGTACTCACATACTATTGAAGCACACCTATGTGCTGGTAGAGACAAGCTGCAATTTCAGATAGGTGTGACAGCTCACCCTCCAGGCAAAACTGTGTAGCTGGTGAGAGATTAAAAAACAAACAAAGAAAGCACTACATGTGCAGACCATTAAAGGTATAACCGGCAATATCTCTTAGATGATACAGATGGGTACTCACATACTCCTGTAGCACACTTATGTGCTGGTAGAGGCAGGCTGTAACTTTATGACAGGTGTAGCAGCTCACCCTAGATGTAGATTCTTGGTTGTGCAGGGGTGTAGGTCCCAGTGAGCAATCAGCAAAGGCAGAAGGTAGGAAAAGAACTCCACTCAGAGTACATTTAAAATAAAATGTAGCTATTTATTAAAAACAAAGATTAAAAAACAACACAGCAGTTGTTTATGATGAGTGGATAAAAGGGTATACAGTGGCACCCCTCAAATGCAACGCGTTTCTCGGTTAGAACCGTTTCATCAGGCATATATTCATTCAACATCCTACCTCTGCCTTAAATAACAAACTAACAGTTATCCACCTCCTTACAAAGGGGTGTGTTTCCTAATTGATATCTAACACCTGTCTGATGACATCAGATCTTCTAATTGCAACAGTTTTTCACATAGAGTAAAAACCAAATTATACACATGTAAAGTATTTTAGCAATAGTATCCTATACTAAACAATAATTAGACAATCCAATAGAACACTGCATGTTTGCATTTAAAGATAAAAAAATCGGTATTGACCCACAGTTATCAAAGGGTTATTTGATCTATTTTCCTATTCACACAATGTTTATAATTCAAAATATATATTGGGAATGTTAACTTCTATCCATAGTCAAAAACTGGGCTAGATTTAAACATATTGTTAGTATGAGGAACAACCTACTGTGCGTAAGACCCGTATTTAAAAAAAAATAAATATATATATATATAAATGGTAAGAAGTTGGGCGTGTATATTTATATATATATAGGCTGACGTGGGTGTATCTATCGGGGGGGTGTGAAGGCAGCCGATGAGCTGACATGTATCTACAAGGGTGTGTGTTAAGGCAGCCAATAAGCTAACATTAGTGAGCGTGTGAACCCTAGATACTGTGTGAAATACACCTCTTTATAGCGGACCTGGTTACATGTATCTGGCAAAAAAGGTTACATAATATAATGCCCGTGGTGAAGTGCATGCACATTAAGCATTTAGTGTCAAACCCAAAAGTATATTTTAATGACACGCAAATCAGTAAGAGAGCGAGAATATCAATATTCTATGCTATATAAAGGATAGGATGCACTAACTCGTATAATAATGCAGAAAAAAAATTACCAAATAATTGCGTCTAGGGAGAGCCCTATAATCTCTCTAAACTTAGCGTGATGTATTTGTGAAAAGACAAGCTCTTCGAAGAGATGCTATTTATCTAAAATAGAATAAATAAAAAGTTATAACTATGTGTTTGATGGTATATAATCTAATGATAAAAAGACTGGCCTCTTAGAAAGCCCAGCGTAAGACACCAAAGACACCCTATTTGGAGGCGTGCAACTCCAAAGTGAAAAAATCAAAAGTAGAGTCAAATAATCCATAAGGGACCACGAATGGTCAAATATGTAAAAACAAATGATAATACTATATCTAACAGTGAATTGACCAAGAGATCATAATATATCCAATATATATCATAATAAACCCTAAGGCATCCTACCATAACAAGACATAAAGTAAACAACTAAACTAAAATAACAAATATTACAAGTATCCAAAATTTCCAACCCTAACAAAGCAAGCGGTTAACTACCACCTAGACTAAATAATTATTTAAGTCAAATGACTATAGATAATCTGAAAGTATAGTACTATATAGATTGATTTTAAAAAGCTGCCAGATCGAGAACCTCGTTTAAGCCAGAGGGAAACAGAGATTGGAATTTATAAATCCAATATGTTTCCCTCTGGCGTAGACGAGTTATCCCTCTGAATTAATTAAGGATAGCTATATGAAAGCGAGAGAAGAAAATAGGAGTACCATTCTAGCTCCTCGCCCAAATGGTCAAAAAAGATCAGAGAATAATTTTGCCAAAGATCCTCTTTTTATAACCCAGTTCAATTCTGAACACACTTCTATCAGAAAATCCTTAAAAAGACATTGGTCTATAATACGTAAGGATCCTATCCTTAAGAATAGCATTGGTAACAATCCACGGATAGTATTCCGTAGGGCACCCACTCTAAAACAGAAATTGGCTCCTAGTAAGATAGTAGTATCAAGGAGGAAAGGTACACAAATTCAAAAAACTTCAGTCAATGGGAAAAGAAGATTAGGAGTCTATAGATGTAATAAAACAAGATGCCTTATGTGTAGCTACATCACACATGGACATTCCTCTGTCAAGTGTCATACCACAGGGGAAGTGTTTCCTATTAGAAACAGAATAGATTGTAGTATGGAATTTGTCATCTACGTTCTGACATGCAGGTGTGGTCTGCAGTATTTAGGGCGCACCTGCAGGAAGATACGTACGAGATGGAGTGAGCACTTAAGAAATATTAAAAAACGGTCACTAAAACATAGTATCTCTCGACATAGTACGATACAGCATCAAGGACATCACCATACCTTTTCCATTACTCCCCTTGAACACATACCATATGAGGTTGGCTCTAACAGATATACTCGTCTACGCCAGAGGGAAACATATTGGATTTATAAATTCCAATCTCTGTTTCCCTCTGGCTTAAACGAGGTTCTCGATCTGGCAGCTTTTTAAAATCAATCTATATAGTACTATACTTTCAGATTATCTATAGTCATTTGACTTAAATAATTATTTAGTCTAGGTGGTAGTTAACCGCTTGCTTTGTTAGGGTTGGAAATTTTGGATACTTGTAATATTTGTTATTTTAGTTTAGTTGTTTACTTTATGTCTTGTTATGGTAGGATGCCTTAGGGTTTATTATGATATATATTGGATATATTATGATCTCTTGGTCAATTCACTGTTAGATATAGTATTATCATTTGTTTTTACATATTTGACCATTCGTGGTCCCTTATGGATTATTTGACTCTACTTTTGATTTTTTCACTTTGGAGTTGCACGCCTCCAAATAGGGTGTCTTTGGTGTCTTACTCTGGGCTTTCTAAGAGGCCAGTCTTTTTATCATTAGATTATATACCATCAAACACATAGTTATCACTTTTTATTTATTCTATTTTAGATAAATAGCATCTCTTCGAAGAGCTTGTCTTTTCACATATACATCACGCTAAGTTTAGAGAGATTATAGGGCTCTCCCTAGACGCAATTATTTGGTAATTTTTTTTCTGCATTATTATACGAGTTAGTGCATCCTATCCTTTATATAGCATAGAATATTGATATTCTCGCTCTCTTACTGATTTGCGTGTCATTAAAATATACTTTTGGGTTTGACACTAAATGCTTAATGTGCATGCACTTCACCACGGACATTATATTATGTAACCTTTTTTGCCAGATACATGTAACCAGGTCCGCTATAAAGAGGTGTATTTCACACAGTATCTAGGGTTCACACGCTTACTAATGTTAGCTTATTGGCTGCCTTAACACACCCCCTTGTAGATACACTCACGTCAGCCTATTGACTGTTTCCACACAGCACTTGTAAACATACACACCCACATTTTACTATATACTTTATTTACTAATATCAGCTCATCGGCTGCCTTCACACACCCCCGATAGATACACCCACGTCAGCCTATATATATATAAATATACACGCCCAACTTCTTACCATTTATATATATTTTTTTAAATACGGGTCTTACGCACAGTAGGTTGTTCCTCATACTAACAATATGTTTAAATCTAGCCCAGTTTTTGACTATGGATAGAAGTTAACATTCCCAATATATATTTTGAATTATAAACATTGTGTGAATAGGAAAATAGATCAAATAACCCTTTGATAACTGTGGGTCAATACCGATTTTTTTATCTTTAAATGCAAACATGCAGTGTTCTATTGGATTGTCTAATTATTGTTTAGTATAGGATACTATTGCTAAAATACTTTACATGTGTATAATTTGGTTTTTACTCTATGTGAAAAACTGTTGCAATTAGAACATCTGATGTCATCAGACAGGTGTTAGATATCAATTAGGAAACACACCCCTTTGTAAGGAGGTGGATAACTGTTAGTTTGTTATTTAAGGCAGAGGTAGGATGTTGAATGAATATATGCCTGATGAAACGGTTCTAACCGAGAAACGCGTTGCATTTGAGGGGTGCCACTGTATACCCTTTTATCCACTCATCATAAACAACTGCTGTGTTGTTTTTTAATCTTTGTTTTTAATAAATAGCTACATTTTATTTTAAATGTATTCTGAGTGGAGTTCTTTTCCTACCTTCTGCCTTTGCTGATTGCTCACTGGGACCTACACCCCTGCACAACCAAGAATCTACATCTAGGGTGAGCTGCTACACCTGTCATAAAGTTACAGCCTGCCTCTACCAGCACATAAGTGTGCTACAGGAGTATGTGAGTACCCATCTGTATCATCTAAGAGATATTGCCGGTTATACCTTTAATGGTCTGCACATGTAGTGCTTTCTTTGTTTGTTTTTTAATCTCTCACCAGCTACCCAGTTTTGCCTGGAGGGTGAGCTGTCACACCTATCTGAAATTGCAGCTTGTCTCTACCAGCACATAGGTGTGCTTCAATAGTATGTGAGTACTCATTTGGCTCCATTCTGTTTGTTCTGTATCATACCATCTGATTATACCACACATGAGGCGCCCCTCTGTCTTCTTGTACTTTTATTGCTCTATATAGCAGCTCCTTATAACTTCTCCTATTGCTCTATATAACTCTCCTTATAACTCCTCCTATTGCTCTATATAACAGCTCCTTATAACTCCTCCTATTACTCTATATAACTCTACTTATAACTCCTCCTATTACTCTATATAACTCTCCTTATAACTCCACCTATTACTCTATATAACTCTCCTTATAACTCCTCCTATTGCTCTATATAACAGCTCCTTATAACTCCTCCTATTTCTCTATATAACTCTCCTTATAACTCCTCCTATAACTCTATATAACAGCTCCTTATAACTCCTCCTATTGCTCTATATAGCAGCTCCTTATAACTCCTCCTATTGCTCTATATAACTCTCCTTATAACTCCTCCTATTGCTCTATATAACATCTCCTTATAACTCCTCCTATTGCTCTATATAACTCTCCTTATAACTCCTCCTATTGCTCTATATAACTCTCCTTATAACTCCTATTGCTCTATATAACATCTCCTTATAACTCCTTCTACTGCTCCATATAACCCTCCTTATACCTCCTCCTACTGCTCTATATAACAGCTCCTTATAACTCCTCCTATTGCTCTATATAACTCTCCTTATAACTCCTCCTATTGCTCTATATGACTCTCCTTATAACTCCTCCTATTGCTCTATAGATCTCTCCTTATAACTCCTCCTATTGCTCTATATAACATCTCCTTATAACTCCTCCCATTGCCCTATATAACTCTCCTTATAACTCCTCCAATTGCTCTATATAACTCTCCTTATAACTCCTATTGCTCTATATAACATCTCCTAATAACTCCTTCTACTGCTCCATATAACCCTCCTTATACCTCCTCCTACTGCTCTATATAACATCTCCTTATAACTCCTCCTATTGCTCTATATAACAGATCCTTATAACTCCTCCTATTGCTCTATATAACAGATCCTTATAACTCCTCCTATTGCTCTATATAACAGCTCCTTATAACTCCTCCTATTGCTCTATATAACCCTCCTTATAACTCCTCCTATTGCTCTTTATAATCCTCCTTATAACTCCTCCTATTGCTCTATATAACAGCTCCTTATAACTCCTCCTATTACTCTATATAACAGCTCCCTATAATTCCTCCTATTGCTCTATATAACAGCTCCTTATAACTCCTCCTATTACTCTATATAACTATCCTTATAACTCCTCCTATTACTCTATATAACAGCTCCTTATAACTCCTCCTATTGCTCTATATAACAGCTCCTAAAAACTCCTCCTATTGCTCTATATAACATCTCCTTATAACTCCTCCTATTACTCTACATAACTCTCCTTATAACTCCTCCTATTGCTCTATATAACAGCTCCTTATAACTCCTCCTATTGCTCTATATAACTCTCCTTATAACTCCTCCTATTGCTCTATATAACAGCTCCTTATAACTCCTCCTATTACTCTATATAACTCTCCTTATAACTCCTCCTATTACTCTATATAACTCTCCTTATAACTCCTCCTATTGCTCTATATAACAGCTCCTTATAACTCCTCCTATTGCTCTATATAACTCTCCTTATAACTCCTCAATTACTCTACATAACGGCTCCTTATAACTCCTCCTATTGCTCTATATAGCAGCTCCTTATAACTCCTCCTATTGCTCTACATAATAGTTTCTTATAACTCCTCCTAGTGCTCTATATAACTCTCCTTATAACTCTTCCTATTGCTCTATATAACTCTCCTTATAACTCCTCCTATTACTCTATATAACTCTCCTTATAACTCCTCCTATTGCTCTATATAACAGCTCCTTATAACTCCTCCTATTACTCTATATAACTCTCCTTATAACTCCTCCTATTACTCTATATAACCCTCCTTATAACTCCTCCTATTGCTCTGTATAACTCTCCTTATAACTCCTCCTATTGCTCTATATAACTCTCCTTATAACTCCTCCTATTGCTCTATATAACTCTCCTTATTACTCCTCCTATTACTCTATATAACAGCTCCTTATAACTCCTCATATTGCTCTATATAGCAGCTCCTTATAACTCCTCCTATTGCTCTATATAACATCTCCTTATAACTCCTCCTATTGCTCTATATAACATCTCCTTATAACTCTTCCTATTGCTCTATATAACTCTCCTTATTATTCCTCCTATTGCTCTATATAACATCTCCTTATAACTCCTCCTATTGCTCTATATAACATCTCCTTATAACTCCTCCTATTGCTCTATATAACTCTCCTTATAATTCCTCCTATTGCTCTATATAACTCTCCTTATAACTCCTCCTATTGCTCTATATAACAGCTCCTTATAACTCCTCCTATTGCTCTGTATAACATCTCCTTATAACTCCTCCTATTGCTCTATATAACAGCTCCTTATAACTCCTCATTTTACTCTATATAACAGCTCCTTATAACTCCTCCTATTACTCTATATAACAGCTCCTTATAACTCCTCCTATTACTCTATATAACAGCTCCTTATAACTCCTCCTATTGCTCTATATAACAGCTCCTTATAACTCCTCCTATTGCTCTATATAACAGCTCCTTATAACTCCTCCTATTGCTCTATATAACATCTCCTTATAACTCCTCCTATTGCTCTATATAACAGCTCCTTATAACTCCTCCTATTGCTCTATATAACAGCTCCTTATAACTCCTCCTATTGCTCTATATAACTCTCCTTATAACTCCTCCTATTACTCTATATAACTCTCCTTATAACTCCTCCTATTACTCTATATAACTCTCCTTATAACTCCTCCTACTGCTCTATATAACAGCTCCTTATAACTCCTCCTATTGCTCTATATAACAGCTCCTTATAACTCCTCCTATTGCTCTATATAACATCTCCTTATAACTCCTCCTATTGCTCTATATAACATCTCCTTATAACTCATCCTATTGCTCTATATAACAGCTCCTTATAACTCCTCCTATTGCTCTATATAACAGCTCCTTATAACTCCTCCTATTACTCTATATAACTCTCCTAATAACTCCTCCTATTGCTCTATATAACAGCTCTTTATAACTCCTCCTATTGCTCTATATAACAGCTCCTTATAACTCCTCCTATTACTCTATATAACTCTCCTTATAACTCCTCCTATTGCTCTATATAACAGCTCCTTATAACTTCTCCTATTGCTCTATATAACAGCTCCTTATAACTCCTCCTATTACTCTATATAACTCTCCTTATAACTCCTCCTATTACGCTGTATAACTCTCCTTATAACTCCTCCTATTGCTCTGTATGACTCTCATTATAACTCCTCCTTTGCTCTATATAACAGCTCCTTATAACTCCTCCTATTGCTCTATATAACAGCTCCTTATAACTCCTCCTATTGCTCTATATAACTCTCCTTATAACTCCTCCTATTGCTCTATATAACTCTCCTTATAACTCCTCCTATTGCTCTATATAACAGCTCCTTATAACTCCTCCTATTACTCTATATAACAGCTCTTTATAACTCCTCCTATTGCTCTATATAACAGCTCCTTATAACTCCTCCTATTACTCTATATAACAGCTCCTTATAACTCCTCCTATTACTCTATATAACTCTCCTTATAACTCCTCCTATTACTCTATATAACAGCTCCTTATAACTCCTCCTATTGCTCTATATAACTCTCCTTATAACTCCTCCTATTACTCTATATAACTCTCCTTATAACTCCTCCTACTGCTCTATATAACTCTCCTTATAACTCCTCCTACTGCTCTATATAACAGCTCCTTATAACTCCTCCTATTGCTCTATATAACAGCTCCTTATAACTCCTCCTATTGCTCTATATAACATCTCCTTATAACTCCTCCTATTGCTCTATATAACATCTCCTTATAACTCCTCCTATTGCTCTATATTACAGCTCCTTATAACTCCTCATATTGCTCTATATAACAGCTCCTTATAACTCCTCCTATTGCTCTATATAACTCTCCTTATAACTCCTCCTATTACTCTATATAACTCTCCTTATAACTCCTCCTATTGCTCTATATAACAGCTCCTTATAACTCCTCCTATTACTCTATATAACTCTCCTTATAACACCTCCTATTGCTCTATATAACAGCTCCTTATAACTCCTCCTATTGCTCTATATAACAGCTCCTTATAACTCCTCCTATTGCTCTACATAACATCTCCTTATAACTCCTCCTATTGCTCTATATAACAGATCCTTATAACTCCTCCTATTGCTCTATATAACATCTCCTTATAACTCCTCCTATTGCTCTATATAACATCTCCTTATAACTCCTCCTATTGTTCTATATAACCCTCCTTATAACTCCTCCTATTGCTCTATATAACAGCTCCTTATAACTCCTCCTATTGCTCTATATAACAGCTCCTTATAACTCCTCTATAACTCTATATAACTCTCCTTATAACTCCTCCTATTGCTCTATATAACTCTCCTTATAACTCCTCCTATTACTCTATATAACTCTCCTTATAACTCCTCCTATTGCTCTATATAACAGCTCCTTATAACTCCTCCTATTGCTCTATATAACATCTCCTTATAACTCCTCCTATTGCTCTATATAACAGCTCCTTATAACTCCTCCTATTACTCTATATAACAGCTCCTTATAACTCCTCCTATTGCTCTATATAACAGCTCCTTATAACTCCTCCTATTGCTCTATATAACAGCTCCTTATAACTCCTCCTATTGCTCTATATAACAGCTCCTTATAACTCCTCCTATTGCTCTATATAACAGCTCCTTATAACTCCTCCTATTGCTCTATATAACATCTCCTTATAACTCCTCCTATTGCTCTATATAACAGCTCCTTATAACTCCTCCTATTGCTCTATATAACATCTCCATATAACTCCTCCTATTGCTCTATATAACTCTCCTTATAACTCCTCCTACTGCTCTATATAACTCTCCTTATAACTACTCCTACTGCTCTATATAACAGCTCCTTATAACTCCTCCTATTGCTCTATATAACAGCTCCTTATAACTCCTCCTATTGCTCTATATAACATCTCCTTATAACTCCTCCTATTGCTCTATATAACAGCTCCTTATAACTCCTCCTATTGCTCTATATAACAGCTCCTTATAACTCCTCCTATTGCTCTATATAACTCTCCTTATAACTCCTCCTATTACTCTATATAACTCTCCTTATAACTCCTCCTATTGCTCTATATAACAGCTCCTTATAACTCCTCCTATTACTCTATATAACTCTCCTTATAACACCTCCTATTGCTCTATATAACAGCTCCTTATAACTCCTCCTATTGCTCTATATAACAGCTCCTTATAACTCCTCCTATTGCTCTATATAACATCTCCTTATAACTCCTCCTATTGCTCTATATAACAGATCCTTATAACTCCTCCTATTGCTCTATATAACATCTCCTTAAAACTCCTCCTATTGCTCTATATAACATCTCCTTATAACTCCTCCTATTGTTCTATATAACCCTCCTTATAACTCCTCCTATTGCTCTATATAACAGCTCCTTATAACTCCTCCTATTGCTCTATATAACAGCTCCTTATAACTCCTCCTATTACTCTATATAACTCTCCTTATAACTCCTCCTATTGCTCTATATAACTCTCCTTATAACTCCTCCTATTACTCTATATAACTCTCCTTATAACTCCTCCTATTGCTCTATATAACAGCTCCTTATAACTCCTCCTATTGCTCTATATAACATCTCCTTATAACTCCTCCTATTGCTCTATATAACAGCTCCTTATAACTCCTCCTATTACTCTATATAACAGCTCCTTATAACTCCTCCTATTGCTCTATATAACAGCTCCTTATAACTCCTCCTATTGCTCTATATAACAGCTCCTTATAACTCCTCCTATTGCTCTATATAACAGCTCCTTATAACTCCTCCTATTGCTCTATATAACAGCTCCTTATAACTCCTCCTATTGCTCTATATAACATCTCCTTATAACTCCTCCTATTGCTCTATATAACAGCTCCTTATAACTCCTCCTATTGCTCTATATAACATCTCCATATAACTCCTATTGCTCTATATAACTCTCCTTATAACTCCTCCTATTGCTCTATATAACAGCTCCTTATAACTCCTCCTATTACTCTATATAACAGCTCCTTATAACTACTCCTATTACTCTATATAACTCTCCTTATAACTCCTCCTATTACTCTATATAACAGCTCCTTATAACTCCTCCTATTGCTTTATATAACTCTCCTTATAACTCCTCCTATTGCTCTATATAACAGCTCCTTATAACTCCTCCTATTGCTTTATATAATTCTCCTTATAACTCCTCCTATTACTATATATAACAGCTCCTTATAACTCCTCATATTGCTCTATATAACTCTCCTTATAACTCCTCCTATTGCTCTATATAACTCTCCTTATAACTCCTCCTATTACTCTATATATCTCTCCTTATAACTCCTCCTATTACTCTATATAACAGCTCCTTATAACTCCTCCTATTGCTCTATATAACTCTCCTTATAACTCCTCCTACTGCTCTATATAACTCTCCTTATAACTCCTCCTACTGCTCTATATAACAGCTCCTTATAACTCCTCCTATTGCTCTATATAACAGCTCCTTATAACTCCTCCTATTGCTCTATATAACATCTCCTTATAACTCCTCCCATTGCTCTATATAACAGCTCCTTATAACTCCTCCTATTGCTCTATATAACTCTCCTTATAACTCCTCCTATTACTCTATATAACTCTCCTTATAACTCCTCCTATTGCTCTATATAACAGCTCCTTATAACTCCTCCTATTACTCTATATAACTCTCCTTATAACACCTCCTATTGCTCTATATAACAGCTCCTTATAACTTCTCCTATTGCTCTATATAACAGCTCCTTATAACTCCTCCTATTGCTCTATATAACATCTCCTTATAACTCCTCCTATTGCTCTATATAACAGATCCTTATAATTCCTCCTATTGCTCTATATAACATCTCCTTATAACTCCTCCTATTGCTCTATATAACATCTCCTTATAACTCCTCCTATTGTTCTATATAACCCTCCTTATAACTCCTCCTATTGCTCTATATAACAGCTCCTTATAACTCCTCCTATTGCTCTATATAACAGCTCCTTATAACTCCTCCTATTACTCTATATAACTCTCCTTATAACTCCTCCTATTGCTCTATATAACAGCTCCTTATAACTCCTCCTATTGCTCTATATAACAGCTCCTTATAACTCCTCCTATTGCTCTATATAACATCTCCTTATAAGTCCTCCTATTGCTCTATATAACAGCTAATTATAACTCCTCCTATTGCTCTATATAACATCTCCATATAACTCCTCCTATTGCTCTATATAACTCTCCTTATAACTCCTCCTATTGCTCTATATAACAGCTCCTTATAACTCCTCCTATTACTCTATATAACAGCTCCTTATAACTACTCCTATTACTCTATATAACTCTCCTTATAACTCCTCCTATTACTCTATATAACAGCTCCTTATAACTCCTCCTATTGCTTTATATAACTCTCCTTATAACTCCTCCTATTGCTCTATATAACAGCTCTTTATAACTCCTCCTATTGCTTTATATAATTCTCCTTATAA
This sequence comes from Bombina bombina, assembly GCF_027579735.1. Taxonomy (NCBI): domain Eukaryota; kingdom Metazoa; phylum Chordata; class Amphibia; order Anura; family Bombinatoridae; genus Bombina; species Bombina bombina. The sequence goes on from NC_069505.1 coordinate 383,728,969, forward strand.
CTCCTCCTATTACTATATATAACAGCTCCTTATAACTCCTCATATTGCTCTATATAACTCTCCTTATAACTCCTCCTATTGCTCTATATAACTCTCCTTATAACTCCTCCTATTACTCTATATAACTCTCCTTATAACTCCTCCTATTACTCTATATAACAGCTCCTTATAACTCCTCCTATTGCTCTATATAACATCTCCATATAACTCCTCCTATTGCTCTATATAACTCTCCTTATAACTCCTCCTACTGCTCTATATAACTCTCCTTATAACTCCTCCTACTGCTCTATATAACAGCTCCTTATAACTCCTCCTATTGCTCTATATAACAGCTCCTTATAACTCCTCCTATTGCTCTATATAACGTCTCCTTATAACTCCTCCTATTGCTCTATATAACATCTCCTTATAACTCCTCCTATTGCTCTATATAACAGCTCCTTATAACTCCTCCTATTGCTCTATATAACAGCTCCTTATAACTCCTCCTATTGCTCTATATAACTCTCCTTATAACTCCTCCTATTACTCTATATAACTCTCCTTATAACTCCTCCTATTGCTCTATATAACAGCTCCTTATAACTCCTCCTATTACTCTATATAAATCTCCTTATAACACCTCCTATTGCTCTATATAACAGCTCCTTATAACTCCTCCTATTGCTCTATATAACAGCTCCTTATAACTCATCCTATTGCTCTATATAACATCTCCTTATAACTCCTCCTATTGCTCTATATAACAGATCCTTATAACTCCTCCTATTGCTCTATATAACATCTCCTTATAACTCCTCCTATTGCTCTATATAACATCTCCTTATAACTCCTCCTATTGTTCTATATAACCCTCCTTATAACTCCTCCTATTGCTCTATATAACAGCTCCTTATAACTCCTCCTATTGCTCTATATAACAGCTCCTTATAACTCCTCTTATTACTCTATATAACTCTCCTTATAACTCCTCCTATTGCTCTATATAACTCTCCTTATAACTCCTCCTATTACTCTATATAACTCTCCTTATAACTCCTCCTATTGCTCTATATAACAGCTCCTTATAACTCCTCCTATTGCTCTATATAACATCTCCTTATAACTCCTCCTATTGCTCTATATAACAGCTCCTTATAACTCCTCCTATTACTCTATATAACAGCTCCTTATAACTCCTCCTATTGCTCTATATAACAGCTCCTTATAACTCCTCCTATTGCTCTATATAACAGCTCCTTATAACTCCTCCTATTGCTCTATATAACAGCTCCTTATAACTCCTCCTATTGCTCTATATAACAGCTCCTTATAACTCCTCCTATTGCTCTATATAACATCTCCTTATAACTCCTCCTATTGCTCTATATAACAGCTCCTTATAACTCCTCCTATTGCTCTATATAACATCTCCATATAACTCCTCCTATTGCTATATATAACTCTCCTTATAACTCCTCCTATTGCTCTATATAACAGCTCCTTATAACTCCTCCTATTACTCTATATAACAGCTCCTTATAACTACTCCTATTACTCTATATAACTCTCCTTATAACTCCTCCTATTACTCTATATAACAGCTCCTTATAACTCCTCATATTGCTCTATATAACTCTCCTTATAACTCCTCCTATTGCTCTATATAACTCTCCTTATAACTCCTCCTATTACTCTATTTAACTCTCCTTATAACTCCTCCTATTGCTCTATATAACAGCTCCTTATAACTCCTCCTATTACTCTATATAACAGCTCCTTATAACTCCTCCTATTACTCTATACAGTATAACAGCTCCTTATAACTCCTCCTATTACTCTATATAACTCTCCTTATAACTCCTCCTATTGCTCTATATAACAGCTCCTTATAACTCCTCCTATTGCTCTATATAACAGCTCCTTATAACTCCTCCTATTGCTCTATATAACTCTCCTTATAACTCCTCCTATTGCTCTATATAACATCTCCTTATAACTCCTCCTATTGCTCTATATAACAGCTCCTTATAACTCCTCCTATTGCTCTATATAACATCTCCTTATAACTCCTCCTATTGCTCTATATAACTCTCCTTATAACTCCTCCTATTGCTCTATATAACAGCTCCTTATAACTCCTCCTATTGCTCTATATAACCCTCCTTATAACTCCTCCTATTGCTCTATATAACAGCTCCTTATAACTCCTCCTATTACTCTATATAACAGCTCCTTATAACTCCTCCTATTGCTGTATATCAGTGATTTGCAACCTTTTTTTTGCCGTGGCACACTTTTTTACATTAAAAAATCCTGCGGCACACCACCATCCCAAAATTTTAGAAAATCACACATTTTAGCCTAATACAGGATATATATATATATATATATATATATATATATACACACACACACTGTGCTGTGCTGTCATGCCATGCCTCCTACAAACTATACATGACATATTGACATTCTTTTACAAACAATCATAATGATTGTCTGTGAATGAATGTCAATGTCATGGTTGTAAATGATGCCTGATGAGCCTGTCGCATACCTCCCAATATTTAAAAATTTGAAAGAGGGACACCCCCTCACTGTTGTCAGTCTGCCGTGGCAAACCTGAGGATCTCTCACGGCACACTGGTTGAAAAACACTGCTGTATATAACAGCTCCTTATAACTCCTCCTATTGCTCTATATAACAGCTCCTTATAACTCCTCCTATTGCTCTATATAACAGCTCCTTATAACTCCTCCTATTGCTCTATATAACAGCTCTTTATAACTCCTCCTATTGCTCTATATAACTCTCCTTATAACTCCTCCTATTGCTCTATATAACAGCTCTTTATAACTCCTCCTATTGCTCTATATAACTCTCCTTATAACTCCTCCTATTGCTCTATATAACAGCTCCTTATAACTCCTCCTATTACTCTATATAACAGCTCCTTATAACTCCTCCTATTACTCTATATAACTCTCCTTATAACTCCTCCTATTGCTTTATATAACTCTCCTTATAACTCCTCCTATTGCTCTATATAACAGCTCCTTATAACTCCTCCTATTGCTCTATATAACAGCTCCTTATAACTCCTCCTATTGCTCTATATAACATCTCCTTATAACTCCTCCTATTACTCTATATAACCCTCCTTATAACTCCTCCTATTGCTCTATATAACATCTCCTTATAACTCCTCCTATTGCTCTATATAACTCTCCTTATAACTCCTCCTATTGCTCTATATAACAGCTCCTTATAACTCATCCTATTACTCTATATAACTCTCCTTATAACTCCTCCTATTGCTCTATATAACATCTCCTTATAACTCCTCCTATTGCTCTATATAACAGCTCCTTATAACTCCTCCTATTGCTCTATATAACATCTCCTTATAACTCCTCCTATTACTCTATATAACCCTCCTTATAACTCCTCCTATTGCTCTATATAACATCTCCTTATAACTCCTCCTATTGCTCTATATAACAGCTCCTTATAACTCCTCCTATTGCTCTATATAACATCTCCTTATAACTCCTCCTATTGCTCTATATAACCCTCCTTATAACTCCTCCTATTGCTTTATATAACAGCTCCTTATAACTCCTCCTATTGCTCTATATAACAGCTCGTTATAACTCCTCCTATTGTTCTATATAACTCTCCTTATAACTCCTCCTATTGCTCTATATATCTCTCCTTATAACTCCTCCTATTGCTCTATATAACAGTTTCTTATAACTCCTCCTATTGCTCTATATAGCAGCTCCTTATAACTCCTCCTATTGCTCTATATAGCAGCTCCTTATAACTCCTCCTATTGCTTTATATAACTCTCCTTATAACTCCTCCTATTGCTTTATATAACATCTCCTTATAACTCCTCCTATTGCTTTATATAACATCTCCTTATAACTCCTCCTATTGCTTTATATAACATCTCCTTATAACTCCTCCTATTGCTCTATATAACTCTCCTTATAACTCCTCCTATTGCTCTATATAACAGCTCCTTATAACTCCTCCTATTGCTCTATATAACAGCTCCTTATAACTCCTCCTATTGCTCTATATAACATCTCCTTATAACTCCTCCTATTGCTCTATATAACAGCTCCTTATAACTCCTCCTATTGCTCTACATAACTCTCCTTATAACTCCTCCTATTGCTCTATATAACTAAACTGCCGACCGGACATCGTTGCCACTATAATAAATGTATTAACCCCTAATCTGCCGCCCCCAACGTCGCCGCTACTATAATAAAGTTATTAACCCCTAAACCTAAGTCTAACCCTAACACCCCCCTAACATAAATATAATTTAAATAAAACGAAATAATATTCCTATAATTAAATAAATTAATCCTATTTAAAACTAAATACTTACCTAGAAAATAAACCATAAGATAGCTACAATATAACTAATAATTACATTGTAGCTATTTTAGGATTTATATTTATTTTACAGGCAACCTTTTATTTATTTTAACTAGGTACAATAGCTATTAAATAGTTAAAAACTATTTAATAGCTACCTAGTTAAAATAATTACAAAATTACCTGTGAAATAAATCCTAACCTAAGTTACAAATACACCTAACACTACACTATCAATAAATTAATTAAATAAATTAACTACAATTACCTACAATTAAATTTAATTAAATAAACTAAACTATAGTACAAAAACAAACAAACACTAAATTACAGAAAATAAAAAAATAATTACAAGAAGTTTAAACTAATTACACCTAATCTAAGCCCCCTAATAAAATAATAAAGCCCCCCAAAATAAAAAAAAATGCCCTACCCTATTCTAAATTACAAAGTAATCAGCTCTTTTACCAGCCCTTAAAAGGGCTTTTTGCGGGGCATTGCCCCAAAGTAAAAAAGTAAAAAAAAAATACAACCCACCCCAACATTAAAACCCACCACCCACATACCCCTACTCTAACCCACCCAAACCCCCCTTAAAAAAACCTAACACTAACCCCCTGAAGATCTCCCTACCTTGAGTCGTCTTCACCCAACCGGGCCGAAATCTTCATCCAAGGTGCGCAGAAGAGGTCCTTCATCCAGTAGAAGTCTTCATCCAGGCGGCGTCTTCAATCTTCATCCATCCGGAGCGGAGCCATCTTCCAAGGAGCCGAAGCGGAGCCATCCTCTTCATCCGGAGTCTTTTTAAACAATGATGGTACCTTTAAGTGACGTCATCCAAGATGGCGTCCCTTCAATTCCGATTGGCTGATAGGATTCTATCAGCCAATCGGAATTAAGGTATGAAAAATCTGATTAGCTGATTCAATCAGCCAATCAGATTGAAGTTCAATCCGATTGGCTAATCCAATCAGCCAATCGGATTGAGCTTGCATTATATTGGCTGTTCTATCGCATTCTATCAGCCAATCGGAATTGAAGGGACGCCATCAGGTAAAAGAGCTGATTACTTTGGGGCAATGCCCCACAAAAAGCCCTTTTAAGGGCTGGTAAAAGAGCTGATTACTTTTGTAATTTAGAATAGGGTAGGGCATTTTTTTATTTTGGGGGGCTTTTTTATTTTATTAGGGGGCTTAGATTAGGTGTAATTAGTTTAAACTTCTTGTAAATTTTTTATTTTCTTTAATTTAGTGTTTGTTTTTTTTGTATTATAGATTAGTTTATTTAATTGTATTTTAATTTAGCTAATTGTAGTTAATTTATTTAATTAATTTATTGATAGTGTAGTGTTAGGTGTATTTGTAACTTAGGTTAGGATTTATTTTACAGGTAATTTTGTACTTATTTTAACTAGGTAGCTATTAAATAGTTATTAACTATTTAATAGCTATTGTACCTAGTTAAAATAATTACAAAGTTGCCTGTAAAATAAATATAAATCCTAAATTAGCTACAATGTAATTATTAGTTATATTGTAGCTATATTAGGGTTTATTTTATAGGTAAGTATTTCGTTTTAAATAGGAATTATTTATTTAATGATAGTAAATTTATTTTGTTTAATTAAAAACAGAATTTATGTTTACCTGATAAATTACTTTCTCCAACGGTGTGTCCGGTCCACGGCGTCATCCTTACTTGTGGGATATTCTCTTCCCCAACAGGAAATGGCAAAGAGCCCAGCAAAGCTGGTCACATGATCCCTCCTAGGCTCCGCCTACCCCAGTCATTCGACCAACGTTAAGGAGGAATATTTGCATAGGAGAAACCATATGATACCGTGGTGACTGTAGTTAAAGAAAATAAATTATCAGACCTGATTAAAAAACCAGGGCGGGCCGTGGACCGGACACACCGTTGGAGAAAGTAATTTATCAGGTAAACATAAATTCTGTTTTCTCCAACATAGGTGTGTCCGGTCCACGGCGTCATCCTTACTTGTGGGAACCAATACCAAAGCTTTAGGACACGGATGAAGGGAGGGAGCAAATCAGGTCACCTAAATGGAAGGCACCACGGCTTGCAAAACCTTTCTCCCAAAAACAGCCTCAGAAGAAGCAAAAGTATCAAACTTGTAAAATTTGGTAAAAGTGTGCAGTGAAGACCAAGTCGCTGCCCTACATATCTGATCAACAGAAGCCTCGTTCTTGAAGGCCCATGTGGAAGCCACAGCCCTAGTGGAATGAGCTGTGATTCTTTCAGGAGGCTGCCGTCCGGCAGTCTCGTAAGCCAATCTGATGATGCTTTTAATCCAAAAAGAGAGAGAGGTAGAAGTTGCTTTTTGACCTCTCCTTTTACCAGAATAAACAACAAACAAGGAAGATGTTTGTCTAAAATCCTTTGTAGCATCTAAATAGAATTTTAGAGCACGAACAACATCCAAATTGTGCAACAAACGTTCCTTCTTCGAAACTGGTTTCGGACACAAAGAAGGCACGACTATCTCCTGGTTAATGTTTTTGTTAGAAACAACTTTTGGAAGAAAACCAGGTTTAGTACGTAAAACCACCTTATCTGCATGGAACACCAGATAAGGAGGAGAACACTGCAGAGCAGATAATTCTGAAACTCTTCTAGCAGAAGAAAAAACTCTAAGCCATCTCCGTGGAGATGTTGCCTGTACAACGGCAAAGAGAATGACTGGGGTAGGCGGAGCCTAGGAGGGATCATGTGACCAGCTTTGCTGGGCTCTTTGCCATTTCCTGTTGGGGAAGAGAATATCCCACAAGTAAGGATGACGCCGTGGACCGGACACACCTATGTTGGAGAAATTATATTTAACCCCTTAATGACCGCAGCACTTTTCCATTTTCTGTCCGTTTGGGACCAAGGCTATTTTTACATTTTTGCTGTGTTTGTGTTTAGCTGTAATTTTCCTCTTACTCATTTACTGTACCCACACATATTATATACCGTTTTTCTCGCCATTAAATGGACTTTCTAAAGATACCATTATTTTTATCATATCTTATAATTTACTCTAATTTTTTTTATAAAATATGAGGAAAAAATGGAAAAAAACACACTTTTTCTAACTTTGACCCCCAAAATCTGTTACACATCTACAACCACCAAAAAAATCACATGCTAAATAGTTTCTAAATTTTGTTCTGAGTTTAGAAATACCCAATGTTTACATGTTCTTTGCTTTTTTTGCAAGTTATAGGTCCATAAATACAAGTAGCACTTTGCTATTTCCAAACCACTTTTTTTCAAAATGAGTGCTAGTTACATTGGGACACTGATATCTTTCAGGAATCCCTGAATATCCATTGACATGTATATATTTTTTTTTTAGAAGACATCCCAAAGTATTGATCTAGGCCCATTTTGGTATATTTCTTGCCACCATTTCACCGCCAAATGCGATCAAATAAAAAAAATTGTTAACTTTTTCACAAATATTTTCACAAACTTTAGGTTTCTCACTGAAATCATTTACAAACAGCTTGTGCAATTATAGCATAAATGGTTGTAAATTCTTCTCTGGGATCCCCTTTGTTCATAAATAGCAGACATATATGGCTTTGGCGTTGCTTTTTGGTAATTAGAAGGCTGCTAAATGCCACTGCGCACCACACGTGTTTTATGCCCAGCAGTGAAGGGGTTAATTAGGGAGCATGTAGGGAGCTTTTTGGGGTAATTTTAGCTTTAGTGTAGTGTAGTAGACAACCCCAAGTATTGATCTAGGCCCATTTTGGTATATTTCATGCCACCATTTCACCACCATATGCGATCAAATTTAAAAAAACGTTAAATTTTTCACAATTTTAGGTTTCTCACTGAAATTATTTACAAACAGCTTGTGCAATTATGGCACAAATGGTTGTAAATGCTTCTCTGGGATCCCCTTTGTTCAGAAATAGCAGACATATATGACTTTGGCGTTGCTTTCTGGTAATTAGAAGGCCGCTAAATGCTGCTGCGCATCACACGTGTATTATGGCTAGCAGTGAAGGGGTTAATTAGGTAGTTTGAAGGGAGCTTGCAGGGTTAATTTTAGCTTTAGTGTAGAGATCAGCCTCCCACCTGACACATCCCACCCCCTGATCCCTCCCAAACAGCTCCCTTCCCTCCCCCACCCCACAATTGTCCCCGCCATCTTAAGTACTGGCAGAAAGTCTGCCAGTACTAAAATAAAAGTTTTTTTTTAATTTGTTTTTTTTTTTTTTTAGCATATTTACATATGCTGCTTTGTAGAATCCCCCCTTAGCCCCCAACCTCCCTGATCCACCCCCAAAACAGCTCTCTTACCCTCCCCCTCTGCATTATTAGGGGCCATCTTGGGTACTGGCAGCTGTTACCCAGTTTCAAGAAAAAAACGTGTTTTTTTTAAAAAAATAGAAATTCTGTAGTGTAGCTTCCCCCCCCCCCCCCCACAGACAAACCCCAACACCTTAATTGATTTATAAAAAAAAACTTTTATTCCCTTTTTTTTGCATTTTTTTGTTTAACTTTTTTCTGTAGAGTAGCGGTTCCCACCCGCTCCCTCCCCGTGCACGCGCGCGTCAGTGCGCGCCCCCGATCATCCACGCCCACGATCCCGCCCCCCCTGCACGTCACCAAGGCCATCGATGGCCACCACCCGCCTCCCACCAGCCTCCCACCCACCAACGCGGTAAGCCAACAATCTCCGGTGCAGAGAGGGCCACGGAGTGGCTCTCTCTGCACCGGATGGCTTAAAAAGGTTATTGCAGGATGCCTCGATATCGAGGCATCACTGCAATAACCGGAAAGCAGCTGGAAGCGAGCAGGATCGCTTCCAGCTGCTTTCCAGACCGAGGACGTGCAGGGTACGTCCTTGGTCGTTAAGGGTATTTTTTTAGAGGACGTACCCTGCACGTCCTCGGTCGTTAAGGGGTTAACTTAGGGGGGTGTTAGGGTTAGACTGAGGTTTAGGGGAGCGGCGACGTTGCGGGCGGGAGATTAGGGGTTAATAATTGTAGGTAAGTGGCGGCGACGTTGGGGGGGGGCAGATTAGGGGATAATAATTAGCCATTACAAGTGGCTGGTTATTGTTCGCGGTAGCAATTAGCACTCCGAGAATTAACTAAAGATTAGGGGCGCAATCAAATATACGGCGCAGGTTTCTGTGCAAACGTGGAAACCTGCTTCGCCCGTAATTTTACCTCGCACATCGGGGTATTACATATATTTCGCCGGCATTTCCTAAGTGCCGTAAGTTGGATAAACTAACGATGTCCAGAAATGAGCATAAGTACAAATTTCTGGAGTCGCCAGTGACTTACGGCACTTTAGAAACTGCCCGCGCCTAAGAAAAGTAAAGAAAATTTTAAATCTCCCGTAAAAGTCTAACACGCCTCCCAAAAATAAGCCCGAAACGTATACCCCTATATCCGCAATCCCCCCTCTCACTACTAATAATAAATGTATTAACCCCTAGACCGACAACCCCACACAACGCAATATGCCTATTTAAACTATTAACCCCTATATCCGCCATCAAACCCACACCGCAAGTAATAACTAATTAACTCCTAAACCGCCATAGCCCACAACGCAATACACCTATTAAAGTATTAACCCCTAAACCGCCATAGCCCACAACGCAATACACCTATTAAAGTATTAACCCCTAAACTGCCATAGCCCACAACGCAATACACCTATTAAAGTATTAACTCCTAAACCGCCATAGCCCACAACACAATACACCTATTAAAGTATTAAACCCTAAACCGCCATAGCCCACAACACAATACACCTATTAAAGCATTAACCCCTAAACTGCCATAGCCCACAACGCAATACACCTATTAAAGTATTAACCCCTAAGCTGCCATAGCCCACAACGCAACACACCTATTAAAGTATTAACCCCTAAACCGCCATAGCCCACATGCAATAAACCTAACCCCTAACCTAACCCCCCTAACCTAACTCCCCTAACCTACCCCCCCTAGCCTAACCCCCCTAGCCTAACCCCCCTAACCTAACAACCCCTAAATGAACTAAAAATACCTAATTTACAAAATACTAAAGTTACTCATAAATTACATAAAACTAACACTACTTTAAAAATACAAATATACTAAGTATAAATTAAAGGGGCAGTCTAATCAAAATTCTGAAGTAGACTGTCTCTTTAAGCTAGAATTACAGAAAATAAAAAAATCTAAGATTACAGAAAATAATAAAGAAAATTACATTTTAAAAAAATTATACTTAATCCCTATGAAAATAAAAAACCCACCCAAAATAAAAACACCCCCTAATCTAATAAACTACCAGTAGCCCTTAAAAGGGCTTTTTGCAGGGCATTGCCCCAAGATAATCACCTCTTTTGCAAAATAAATACACAACCCCCCCAACAGTAAACCCCCCCCAAAAAAACTAACACTAAAAACCCTAAACTACCCATACAATTAAAAATGGCGTCCCTTGAATTCAATTTGAATAGCCAATAGAATGTCAGTAGCTCTTATCCTATTGGCTGATAGGATTGTATTGCGTTGTGGGCTATGGCGGTTTAGGGGTTAATACTTTAATAGGTGTATTGCGTTGTGGGCTATGGCGGTTTAGGAGTTAATACTTTAATAGGTAGTTTGCATTGTGGGCTATGGCGGTTTAGGGTTTAATACTTTAATAGGTAGTTTGCGTTGTGGGCTATGGCGGTTTAGGGGTTAATACTTTAATAGGTGTATTGCGTTGTGGGCTATGGAAGTTTAGGGGTTAATACTTTAATAGGTGTATTGCGTTGTGGGCTATGGCGGTTTAGGGGTTAATACTTTCATAGGTAGTTTGCGATGTTGGGGTTGACGGATTTAGGGGTCAATAGACTTTATTAGTTATTGCAGTGGGGGATTGCAGTTGACAGGTAGATAGACACTGCGCACGCGTTAGGTGTTAGTTTATTTTTCCAGGCATTTTAGGGAGTTACGGTGCTCCCATACTGCTGCCTTTTATGGCGAAGTGAAAATGGAGTAAGATTTCTCCATTTTGGCCACGTAAGTCCTTGCGCTGGATATTGGATACCGATTTACGACGCTGTCCCATGTTAGCTTATGGGAGTAAAAATTGCGGGCGACAGGTGAAATATACGTGCCGCATTTATATGCGGCGCTGTATATAGGATACCAAAAACGTGCAAAAATCAACGTTGCCGGCTTTTGCGGGCGACGCTGCATATGTAATGGAGGCCTAGATCTCTGGTTAATTTTCTTAAAGTGCCCCAATTGCCCTCAAAATAGAGGGAATTATAGTATTTTCTTTAAAAAAATCAGCATTTTTTTTTAATAATAAGAAAAACTGCACTAGGCAGTTTTGGGGATTTAAAGTGGGTGGCTATGGGGTGTTAGAAAAAAATATGCTTATATACATATATATTTAAAAATGCTGCCCATCGCTGCGCTACTTAACCCTTTGCTGCGCAAGGTTCTGATGTCATCTCTGACGGCATGAGAACGAGGCTCCAATAGGAGCCCACGGAAGCACTCACTCATGAGCGCAATGCTTCCTAGCAATGCGAACGTGATTAACTCGTAATAGTGCACATTAGCGTGCACTTGTATTACTCAGTGGAGCACTAATATCACTTTCATCCAAGCGATATTTGGTGCTCCACTTGTAATCTATCCCTTAGTGTTTAATGTCCCTTTAAGTTCCAGTACACATACATCCAAATTAAAATAAAAAATAGCTTTAATGTAACCTTTTTTTGGGGGGGGGGAATAATATTTTTAGTATGTTGAAAAGAACAAGGAAGTCAAAATTAAACCTTCATTTAGAGCATATCCTTTTAAGAGACTTTTTAATATACTTATTTTATCAAATTGACTTCATTCTCTTGGTATCCCTTGTTACTGGAAGCTGATTGGTGGATACACACTCTTGTAATTGGCTTACTACATGTGTTCATCTAACTCCCAGTAGTGCAGTACTGTCCTGGAGCTAGGGTTGCCATGTTTTCCTGTACACTTATAAGTTACACATACTGCAGGGTGTGCAGGGAGGAATATGTATAGTGTATATGAATAGTGCTGTTCAGAAACACAATACATGTTCCTTCCTGCACACCCTGCAGCATGTTTAACTCATGGCAGAGTTGGCAACCCTTTAACTGACTTTAACTATGTGTTTAACCCAATGTATAGATAAAACACAAAGTTGCAGACTACAGTATAAGCAAGCAATAGTGCACAAACAACCTGTTCTACCACATCAGAACATTTTCTTTTTGCCATTTTATGTCCCTTTAAATATAACTCTTTCATATGTATGATATCATTTCTTTGATCTGAACAGTTTCTAATTGGTGAAAAAGCCACAGAAAAGAAAAAAAAAAGAGTCTGATTTGAGTTCAAAGTTTTCTCTCCGCAAACTGAAATGGATAACAACCAATATAAAAAAAAAAAAACTCTTTGAAGTCTATGGAATTAGATCTCATTCACTGTTAACTGACAAACATTCTTCAGCACCAGGTATAGTGACACACCCTGTTCTAGTGTAACACACCCTCAGACACAATACACTGAGGTAACCCCAACCAACAAAGTGCCCACAGCAACCACAATACAGCAAAGAGTATTCAAATGCAAATGTTGAATCCTATGTGAATATGCTGTTTATAGAATGTGTATAATTTCATAATTTGGTATTTGTTACTGTATAAAATATTATGTAACTATATATAGCTATGGGTTACAGGTGTGTGTGTGTGATATAGGCATGGAGGATACATTACATTAACTACATTGTGATGTATTTTACCTGCCATGTCCTCAATCCATTTAGTTATAACACTAGATATATTAGCACAAAAAGGAAGATGCAGCACTTCTGTAAATATGTCAAAATTATGCTCTTTATTGAAGGTCCCAACAAAATCAGTGACGTTTCGGGTCACACAGACCCTTAAAGTGATGGTAAACTCTCTCCTTTTTAAAATCAGATCTGGAATGTAAGCGCTATTTTAGATGAAGTTTAATTCATTAGCTGTAATGAAGATGCAGTATAACATGCTTTTTAATATAGATATGAAATTCAAATACTGCATGCTCCTCCGCCCACTTCAAAAGTAAAATTTTCTGTGAGCTAACAGATTGAATTGTTGTCCAATCAGCACTCTCCCCATATGGCACTTTTGTTGTAGCTAGAGCATTGATTGGAGAGTAATTCAATCATTTAGCTGACAGGAAAATTGACTTTTGAAGTGGGTGGTGTAACGTGGGATATTTGAATTTCATATCTATATTAAAAACTAAGTTGTAGCGCATCTTCATTGCACATGATGAATAAAACCCCATCTAAAATAGCGCTTACATTCCAGATCTGATTTTAAAAAGGGGAGAGTTTACCATCACTTTAATCATGCATGATTAAGTGCCTGATGTGACCCGAGATGTCCCACCCCGAAAACCTATTGTTTCGCTGGCACTCTGGTGAACATTTCAATTTGGGTGCTGTACTCATTTTGACTAGATATATTAGAACAGAAGAGCAATTTAAAATATCGTTATTTTTTGCTGATATTTTGAGGTAAAAGTCTAACATATTTGGTGTCAGAACTAAAACAGTGGTAAATTTGTTAAGTTTGTGCAACAAATAAAGTATTATGAAATTGTGTACATGTCTAGTGTTAATTTGTTTTACAAACTGTATATCAAATATGATGTAACAAATAAATACACTATCACTTGTATATACTATTTTGTAACCCAAATAAGAAGTTACAAAATAACACAACATGACAGCAGTGTGTAACACGTTCATATACAGCTAGATTTCATTACACTACATTGTAACACAAGAATAGGTCGACACTGTGTCACACACAACTTGTAATATGAACATATATCACAATGTAGTAAATAATATGTATTCTTCTGGCCAATGTAACACAAATGTATATATGGTCACATAATATTTTACACAGTAACAATGCTTAAAGGGACAATGAACCCAAATTTTTTTCTTTCATGATTCAGATAGAGCATGCAATTTTAAGCAACTTTCTAAATTACTCCTACTATCAATTTTTCTTCGTTCACTTGCTATCTTTATTTTAAAAAGAAGGCATCTAAGCTTCTTTTTTGGTTCAGACCTCTGGACAGCACTTTTTTATTGGTGGATAAATGTATCCATCAATCAGCAAGAACAACCCAGGTTGTTCATTAAAAATGGGCCGGCATCTAAACTTACATTCTTGAATTTCAAATAAAGATACCAAGAGAATTAAGAAAATTTGATAATAGGAGTAAATTAGAAAGTTGCTTAAAATTTCTTGCTCTATCTGAATCACGAAAGAAAAAAATTGGGTTCAGTGTCCCTCTTTTTTATGATTCAGACAGAACATACCATTTTAAACAACGTTCTAATCTAATTCTATTATCACATTTTCTTCATTCTCTTGGTATCTTTTGTTGAAAAGCAGGAACGTAAACATCAGGAGCGTGCATGTTTCTAGAGCACTATATGGCAGCAGTTTTGCAAGAATGTTATCCATTTGTAAAAACACAAGATGGCAGCACTCTTTCCTGCCATGTAGTTTTCCAGATGCCTACCTAGGTATCTCTTCAACAAAGAATACCATGGGAATGAAGATGTTTTACAATGGAAGTAAATTGGAAACTTTTTTTAAAAATAGTTTGATCTATCAGCATCACAAAATATTTTTTTGGGTTTTTATATCCCTTTAATTCACTGACAGAACATGTCACAAAGCAAATAACATACTGTAACAGTCACACTGCAACACAACATCTCAGATATGCTCAGTAACCAGTCACCATGTCACATACAACATGTAATACATATAATCACAATGTGACACACATATATACATAAATGCAATGTCACATAAGATAGATACACTGTAACAATGTAACAATTATTCAGGAGTAATTTGAGGAAACACTTATTTACAGAAAGGGTGATTGATTCATGGAATAAACTTCCACAAGAGGTGGTAATGACAAACACGTTGCGTGACTTTAAGAATGCCTGGGATAAACATAAGGGTCCTACGAACTAAATACGTTTAACCTTTTAGGAAATATTGGGCAGACTTGCTGGGCCTATGGCTCTTATCTGCCGTCAATATCTATGTTTCTATCTATGTAACAATTTAAAGAAAAAGCTTTAAATGCTAGAATATAATTGCATGTAATGTTTATATTAGTTACTCATACTTACTATGGGTGTTGGATCACAAGCAGCGTTAATTTGCACGCATATAACAAGTGGAAAGTAAACACATTCGCTCGAGCGCAATTGATATTAACATGCGTCGGGTTAGCTAGACTCACGTAAAGGCTTTGGGCTAAAATAAAAGTTACACCAAACACAACACAAATACATTAAAATAAACAGTTACATTCATATACTAGCTGATAAAAATGAGTCATATAAATATTAATAAATATTATAAGGGTTCAAAGGTATATGGTATATGGCCATGTATTTGACTGCAAATACATTATATATAAAATAATAATCCTATAATATAAAAGGCCAAGTGTGTTTGTCCGAAGCTGTAATGCACAGTAGAGACAGCGTAAGGACAAACGCACCTGGCCTTCGATTCTATGCAGCTTTTCTGCTGTACGCCACAAGAACAGTGGGCAGGGCCGGACAAGAGCAGGCGTGGCTGGGGTGTGGCTTGGCGTGACGGGGTGTGGCCGTCGGAAGTGTGCGTGTTCGCAGGAGAGAGATCAAAAGAGAGATGGAGAGAGAGAGCAAAAGAGAGGAGGGAGAGAGAGCAAAAGAGAGGGGAGAGAGAGAGCAAAAGAGAGAGGGGAGCAAGGGAGAGAGAGTAAAAGAGAGGGGGAGAGAGAGCAAAAGAGAGGGGGGGGGAGAGAGCAAAAGAGAGGGGAAAGAGAGCAAAAGAAAGTGGAGAGAGGAAAAAAGAGGGGGGGGGAGAAAGAGAGAGCAAAAGAGAGGGGGAGAGAGCAAAAGAGAGGGGGGAGAGAGCAAAAGAGAGGAGGGAGAGAGAGAGAGCTCAAAAGAGAGCAGGAGAGAGAGCAAAAGAGAGGGGGGAGAGAGCAAAAGAGAGGGGGAGAGAGAGAGAGCAAAAGAGAAGGGAAAGAGAGAGCAAAAGAGAGGGGAAAGAGAGAGGGGGGAGAGAGCAAAAGAGAGGGGGGGAGAGAGAACAAAAGAGAGGGGGGAGAGAGCAAAAGAAAGGGGGGGGGGAGCAAAAGAGAGGGGGGAGAGAGAAAGAGCTAAGTAGAGGGGAGAGAGAGAGAGCAATAGAAAGGGGGAGAGAGAGAAAAATGGGGGGGAGATAGAGGGGGAGAGAAAGAGGAGAAAGCGAGAGAAAGCAAAAGAGGGGGAGAGAGGGCAAAAGAGAGGGGGGAGAGAGAAAGAGCAAAAGAGAGGGGGAAGAGAGAGCAAAATAGAGGGGGAGAGAGAGATAGCAAAAGAGAGGGAGGAAAAAGAGCAAAAGAGGGGGGGGGGGAGAGAGCAAAAGAGATGGAGAAAGAGAGAGCCAAAGAGAGGGGGAGAGATAGAGAGCAAAAAAGAGGGGGGAGAGAGAACAAAAGAGAAGAGGAGACAACAAAAGAGAGGGGGAGAGAGAGCAAAAGAAAGGGGGAGAGAGAGAGCAAAAGAGAGGGGGAGAGAGAGAGAGCAAAACAGAGGGGGGAGGGAGCGCAAAAGAAAGGGGGACAGAGAGCGCAAAAGAGAGGGGGAGAGAAAGAGAAAAAAAGAGAGGGGGAGAGCTAGAGCAAAAGAGAGGGGTAGATAGAACAAAAGAGAGAGCAAAAAAGAAAGGGGGAGAGAGAGCGCAAAAGAGAGGGGGAGAGAAAGAGAAAAAAAGAGAGGGGGAGAGCTAGAGCAAAAGAGAGGGGTAGATAGAACAAAAGAGAGAGCAAAAAAGAGGGGGGAGAGGGAGGGCAAAAGAGAGGGGGAGAGAGAGAGAGCAAAAAAGAGGGGGAGAGGGAGAGAGAAAAGAGAGAGAGCAGAAGACGGGGGGAGAGAAAGCAGAAGAGGGGGGAGAGAGAGAGCAAAAGAGAGGGGGAAAGAGAGAGAGCAAAAGAGAGGGGGGAGATAGAGAGCGCAAAAGAGAGGGGGAAGAGAGAGAGCATGAGAGGGGGGAGAGACAACAAGAGAGGTGGGGGAGAGAGAGCAAGAGAGGGGGAGAGAGAGAGCACAAAAGAGAGGGAGATAGAGATAGCAAAAGAGAGGGGGGAGAGAAAGCAAAAGTGAGGGGGGGAGAGAGCAAAAGTGAGGGGGAGAGAGAGCAAGGGGTGGGACTGCTGTACTGTAAAAAAAGGTCCGTGTACACAGGCTTTAGAACTAGTATTTAATAATGTGTTTTACTGTGTATTTACTGTAAATACGTAATATTTTTTATAAAATTCTTTTATATAGGGTAACATGTTATTTTTACATTTAAATACACACATTATATATATATATATATATGTATATATATATATATATATATATACAGTGGGGCAAAAAAGTATTTAGTCAGCCACCAATTGTGCAAGTTCTCCCACTTAAGAAGATGCGAGAGGCCTGTAATTTTTATCATAGGTATACCTCAACTATGAGAGACAAAATGTGGAAACAAATCCAGACAATCACATTGTCTGATTTGGAAAGAATTTATTTGGTCAATATCAAAAGTTAATCTCAAAACTTTGTTATATATCCTTTGTTGGCAATGACAGAGGTCAAACGTTTTCTGTAAGTCTTCACAAGGTTGTCACACACTGGTTGTCACACACTGTTGCTGGTATGTTGGCCCATTCCTGCATGCAGATCTCCTCTAGAGCAGTGATGTTTTGGGGCTGTCGCTGGGCAACACGGACTTTCAACTCCCTCCAAAGGTTTTCTATGGGGATGAGATCTGGAGACTAGCTAGGCCACTCCAGGACCTTGAAATGATTCTTACGAAGCCACTCCTTTGTTGCCCGGGCGGTGTGTTTGGGATCATTGTCATGCTGAAAGACCCAGCCATCTCCAATGCCCTTGCTGATGGAAGGAGGTTTGCACTCAAAATCTCACAATAAATGGCCCCATTCATTCTTTCATGTACACGGATCATTCGTCCTGTTCCTTTTGCAGAGAAAAAGCCCCAAAGCATGATGTTGCCGCCCCCATGCTTCACAGTAGGTATGGTGTTCTTTGGTTGCAACTCAGCATTCTCTCTCCTCCAAACACGACGAGTTGTGTTTCTACCAAACAGTTCTACTTTCTCCCAATCCGCTTCTGGATCATCCAAATGCTCTCTAGCATACTTCAGATGGGCCCGGACATGTACTGGCTTAAGCAGGGGGACACGTCTGGCACTGCAGGATCTGAGTCCCTGGCGGCATAGTGTGTTACTGATGGTAGCCTTTGTTACGTTTGTTCCAGCTCTCTGCAGGTCATTCACTAGGTCCCCCCATGTGGTTCTGGGATGTTTGCTCACCGTTCTTGTGATCATTTTGACTCCACGGGGTGAGATCTTGCGTGGAGCCCCAGATCGAGGGAGATTATCAGTGGTCTTGTATGTCTTCCATTTTCTAATTATTGCTCCCACAGTTGATTTCTTCACACCAAGCTGCTTGCCTATTGCAGATTCAGTCTTCCCAGCCTGGTGCAGGTCTACAATTTTGTTTCTGGTGTCCTTCGACAGCTCTTTGGTCTTCACCATAGTGGAGTTTGGAGTGTGACTGTTTGAGGTTGTGGACAGGTGTCTTTTATACTGATAACAAGTTCAAACAGGTGCCATTAATACAGGTAATGAGTGGAGGACAGAGGAGCCTCTTAAAGAAGAAGATACAGGTCTGTGAGAGCCATAAATCTTGCTTGTTTGTAGGTGACCAAATACTTATTTTCCACCATAATATGCAAATAAATTATTTCCAAATCAGACAATGTGATTGTCTGGATTTTTTTCCACATTTTGTCTCTCATAGTTGAGGTATACCTATGATGAAAATTACAGGCCTCTCTCATCTTCTTAAGTGGGAGAACTTGCACAATTTGTGGCTGACTAAATACTTTTTTGCCCCACTGTATATATATATATATATATATATATATATATATATATATATATATATATATATATATATATATATATATATATATATATATATATATATATATATATATATATATATATATAATAAAACTAGTTAATCCAGCACCAAAAAGATTTTGACTCACTCATTATGCAGCTCTGTAACAAAATAAATATAATGGGGCATATTTATAAAGCTCAGTATGGAGCTTGAGGCCCCTTGGTTGTTTCTAAAGACCGCTGCTCCATAACGTGTCCATCTGCTCTGAGGCGGCGGACAGAAATCAACCTGATCGAATACGATCGGGTTGATTGACACCGCCTACTAGCAGCAAATCTGCAGGGGGCAGCATTGCACCAATAGTTCGCAATAACTGCTGGTGCAATGATAAAAGCCGACAGCGTATGCTGTCGGCATTTATCGATGTGCAGCAGACATGATACGCTGCTTTGTATCATGTCCGGTCGCACATTGATAAATCTACCCCAATGACAGAACTGCAGTGATCGGGGTTGAAACCGTATGCTTATTTAAGAAAGACAAAGAAAAACAAATTCCCCAGACAAAGCTGAAGGACTCAAGATTACCCAACCCAGCACCTGAGTATAGAATCCCAAAAATAGCTGTAACCACAGACATATACAGATAAGACTGTACTTAACAACCTGTTTTATTAATCCAGAACATAATATTAAATGCATAATTATATTTTAAACCACTTGGATATAGCACAGTTCAAGTAGCAATTAAACAGGAACCGGTCCCTAATTGTAAAATAAAGCAAAACTAGGGCTAAGCTAGTGATGATGTCATCAAGAAAATGTGTATTATAATCAAACAGTGCTCAAAAAATAGTCCAAAGTCTAAAAAAGAGCTCAAAATAAATAATGATGGTCTTCAGTTAGAGGCATTACATCTTAGCTGTTGAAAGTATGAAGAAAAAGACTTCTAGATTTCATCAACCAATCCCTTAATGGGAGTTGCTCTTGCTAAGGCTGCCCCCATAGTGAATAAGAGATCATTTATAGGAGTGTGCCACTGGTAAATATTCACAGCTCTATCTCTTTAAATGCAATAACAATAAGGGTGTTCGGATTGGCAGCAAATGCCTCAAACTACAGTGATAGCAGGTCTTAAACGATTCACATTGCAAATGCTACAGCTATATGTTTAACGCCAAGTGATATGATAACCACTGACAATGTTTTCTTGTCAGTATATCTTGCGTTTGTCAGGAGCTAAACCAATCCCTCTCTTCACAGCAATCAGTTTTCAATATTGTGTAGCAGCTGCTACCAAGAAATAGAACAGTGTCCCAACACCACTCCAACACTCTTTTATTACCTTCGATATGGACCGTCCTTTGTTATGTATCCACAATCTGGTAAAGTCTTCAGGGGCGCTCGCAACTCACCACAGGGTAGAGATCCAGTAGCCAGTGTGAACTGAGGTTCCAGCTGACCACCTCAGTCGTTGTGAAAAAAACAAAGCGACACGCGTTTCACCCAACATACTTCTCTATGGGCTTCTTCCGGCTTGTTACCATATGTATATATCTATACCTGTATATATTAATATAGATATATAGGTATAGATATACATTTTACATTAACATAATCATATAATCATATAATCATATATATAGAAATATATATTTAGAAATTAAAAAAATAAACATGTGAAGAACATTGGAATGTAAAATATGCGTAACACGCTTCGGGTTGCGCGCTGTAGGTCTAATGAAGTGTCAGGTAAGCGCACATGAAGAACTAGTTATCTTAAGGCATGTTATGTAAAAGTATCGAAAAAAAATATTATTATAGATACTGTAAAATATATATATATATATATAGTCTATTGATTTTTTTTAATATTTAAGTAAATCTATAATAATTATTTAGATTCATTATTAATATTTTTTCAATATTTTATATGTAATATTTATATAATACACCTTAAGATAACTAATTCTAGGGGGCAGATTTATTAAATCTCAGGCAGACATTATCCACTGTAGCGGATCATGTCCGCCCAACATCGCTAAATGCAGACAGCATGGTCTGTCATCATTTATCATTGCACAAGCATTTCTGGTGAAATGCTTGTGCAATGCCGCCCCCTGCACATTCGCGGCCAATTGGCCGATAGCAGGGGGTGTCAATCATCCTGATTGTATCCGATCAAGATGATTGCTGTCCGCCACCTCAGAGATGGCAGATGAATTAATGAGCAGCGGTCTTATGACCGCTGCTTCTTAACTTTTGTTTCCGGCCGCGGAAACAGCCGCATACATACGCTGCTTGTTAGATGTTCGTTAACCGACACCATGTTAGAACTACAGCCGCATACATACGCTGCTTGTTAGATGTTCGTTAACCGACACCATGTTAGAACTACAGCCGCATACATACGCTGCTTGTTAGATGTTCGTTAACCGACACCATGTTAGAACTACAGTGCGAAACCCAAAGTTCATTACACATATTTTACATTCCAATGTTCTTCAGATTGAACAAAAATGTTCTTTTTATTTTTAAATATATATTTCTATATATATCTGATAAGTTTATGTAAAATATATATCTGTGATTATATATCTATATGAATATATATACAGGTATAGTTATATATAGACATATATATGAGTATCTATTTAAAATAAAAATAACATTGTGTCCTGCATGTGAAGAACATTGAAATGTGAAATATTAATAACTAATACTAATATTAATAATTAATAGTGCTGTGGGTTTAATAAGGTTTGATATAGTGTAGGGTTAGTGCCCGTGCGATGTGTTAGTTTTTTTTCAATAGCGCTCTCCATTGAAGTCTAAGGCCCCAATTTATCAAAGGGCTTGCGGACCTGATCCGACACTGCGGATCAGGTCCGCAAGACCTCGCTAAATGCGGAGAGCAATATGCTCTCCGCATTTAACATTGCACCAGCAGCTCACAAGAGCTGCTGGTGCAACGCCGCCCCCTGCTGACTCGCGGCCAATCGGCCGCCAGCAGGGAGGTGTCAATCAACCCGATCGTATCCGATCGGGTTGATTTCCGGCGATTCCTGTCCGCCTGCTCAGAGCAGGCGGACAAGGTTATGAAGCAGCGGTCTTTAGACCGCTGCTTCATAAGTTGTGTTTCTGGCGAGTCTGAAGACTCGCCAGAAACACGGCCCATCAGACTCCGTACGGAGCTTGATAAATGGGCCTGTGTGAGGAGAATAAGTTAGTGCGGTTGTGATATTTGAAGTCCTTTAGTTAGTGCGTGTCGGGTTTCTCTCAATCGCAAACGTTTTACTTCAACTTGTAATACGCATGCAAGGGGTTAAGGTGACAAGAAACTTAAATGACCTTATTCTCTTGGTGTCCTTTGTTGAAAAGCATACCTAGGTAGGCTCAGAAGCAGCAATTAACTACTAGGGGCTAGCTGCTAATGTGCAGTCTTTTTATTTTAAACACTTTTTGAGTCACCAGCTCCTACTGAGCATGTGCAAGAATTCACAGAATATACATATAATTGCTATTGCATTGTCTCTTTATCATGCATTGGTTGATTATACAAATCTACTGTATTTACTGGTCCTTTAAGTACAAGTAATTAAATAAAAAACCTTGCAATATATTTTTTTTTTTTGTAATTTAAAGGGGCAGTTAAGACCAAATTAAACTTTCATGTTTCAGACAGAGCATGCAGTTTTAAACAACTTTCCGATTTATTTCTGTTATCGAATTTGCTTTGTTCTCTTAATATCCTTTGTTACAAATCATACCTAGGTAGGTTTAGGAGCCATGATACACAGCTGGGAGCCATGATACACAGCTGGGAGCCATGATACAGATTTGAAAAAAACAGCAGAGGGGAAGAGGATGGTGATGCAGGTAAGGTAAGTAAACTTTTGAGCGGCTAAATATTTAATTTTCTTTATTTTTCATAGGTAATGCTAGCCTAATGAATAATTATGTAACATTAAAGGGGCATAATACTCGTATGCTAAGTCACTTGAAAGTGATGCAGTATAACTGTAAAAAGCTGACAAGAAAATATCACCTGAGCATCTCTATGTAAAAAAGGAAGATATTTTAACTCAAAATGTCTTCAGCTCACCAGAGTAAGTGCTGTGTAAACAGTTATACTTCAGCTGTTCACAAAAAAAGAAAAAACAATAGCCAATCAGCATCAGCAGTGCTGAGGTAATGATTTGCCTTTGCTGTGATCTCATGAGATTTCATAAAACTTACATAAACTGAATAGGAAAATAACATGGTGTGTGTGCACATGCCAGATGCACACTCCCTTGCAAGTCCTAGGACAAGCATCCTGATTGGCTGCTTAATGTCGCTTTACATTGGGGTGTGAATACTTGGGACATTTTGAGGTAAAATATCTTTCTTTTTTACATAGACAGCTTTTTACAGCTATGCTGCATCACTTTCATGTGCTTCAAGATTTGGGTATCATGTCCCTTTAATAGCTATGTTTACTGTAGCTTTAAGTTATAAGGAAGTGTGAGAATCACAAGGTAACGTCAATTGTGACAAATGATCAGTTATTTTTAATATATCAAATATTGTTTCCTTAGCAGATATATTGCAACACACTGGCGTAGGTTTTTTAAGTTCTGCAAGACCGGTGAGACTGGGATAAGATACCTCAACGCTCTCTATGTATTTATCTATGGCAAGAATGAATCTGAAATGCGTTGGGTAGATTTTTTTTCTTTTAAAGGCCTCATGAGAACTGTGTATCTGATTTATGTTTAACCCCTTGCCTTCTGAACAGGGCTGCACATCAGCACAGTACTGGTAAAACATTTCTGTAAATATAAATCCAAACTTAATGTTGACATTGTGTTTTTAACTTGCATTTCCTCCCAGTTGGGTGTTTTCTAAGACTTATTTATTAATAAATATTCTCAGTATGTATTTCCAGCTGAACACACAAACTGATTTCACAAGTAAACTGTCTATCACAGAAACATAAAGTGAATAACGACCTACACAAAAGGTAGACAACGTAAGTGATAAATGTTAATAAAGAATATATATATATATATATATATATATATATATATATATATATATATATATATATATGTTGTATTACATTCAACACAGTACATTAAAGTACAGGCTTAGAATTAGTCTATATATATTGGAGTGTGTGTATGTGTATATATATATATATATATATATATAACATCTGGACCTTAAAGGAGGCAGGCAAATAAAGGCATTTAAAATAAATAAAACACCCTCCTGAGGATACACTCACACTGTGCCCATATCACTACCCTCCTCCTGAGGATACACTCACACTGTGCCCATATCACTACCCTCCTCCTGAGGTTACATTTACACTGTGCACATATCACTAACCTCCTCCTGAGGATACACTCACACTGTACCTATATCACTACACTCATCATGAGGATACACCCACACTGTACCTATATAACTACACTCATCATGAGGATACACTCACACTGTACCTATATCACTACACTCATCATGAGGATACACTCACACTGTACCTATATCACTACACTCATCATGAGGATACACTCACACTGTACCTATATCACTACACTCATCATGAGGATACACTCACACTGTACCTATATCACTACACTCATCATGAGGATACACTCACACTGTACCTATATCACTACACTCATCATGAGGATACACTCACACTGTACCTATATCACTACACTCATCATGAGGATACACTCACACTGTACCTATATCACTACACTCATCATGAGGATACACTCACACTGTACCTATATCACTACACTCATCATGAGGATACACTCACACTGTACCTATATCACTACACTCATCATGAGGATACACTCACACTGTACCTATATCACTACACTCATCATGAGGATACACTCACACTGTGCCCATATCACTACCCTCCTCCTGAGGTAACACTTGCACTGTATCCAAATCACTAGCCTCCTCCTGAGTTTACACTCACACAGTGCCCATATAATTAGCCTCCTCCTGAGGTTACACTCAAATTGTGCCCATATCACTACCCTCCTCCTGAGGATACACTAACACTATACCCATATCACTACCCTGCTCCTGAGGATACACTAACACTATACCCATATCACTACCCTGCTCCTAAGGATACACTCACACTAGGGCTGCCACCCGTCCCTTAAAATACAGAACACTTATAAGTTACACATGCTGCAGGGTGTGCATGAAGAATATGAATAATGCTGTCCAGAAACACAATGCATGTTCCTCCCTGCACACCCTGCAGCATGTGTAACTTATAAGTGTCCAGAAAAACATGGCTGAGGTGGCAACCCTAACTCATACTGTACCCATATTACTACCCTCCTCCTGAGGATACACTCACACTGTACCCAAATCACTACCCTCCTCCTGAGGATACACTGACACTGTACCCATATCACTACCCTCCTCCTGGGGGTACACTCACACTGTACCCAAATCACTACCCTCCTCCTGAGGATACACTCACACTGTACCCATATCACTACCCTTCTCATTAGGATGCACTCACACTGTGTCTATATCACTACCCTGCTCCTGAGGATACACTCACACTGTGCACATATCACTACCCTCCTCATGAGGATACACTCACACTGTGCACATATCATTACCCTGCTCCTGAGGATACACTCACACTGTGCACATATCACTACCCTGCTCCTGAGGATACACTCACACTGTGCACATATTACTACCCTTATCATGAGGATACACTCACACTGTGCACATATCACTACCCTCATCATGAGGATACACTCACACTGTGCACATATCACTACCCTCATCATGAGGATACACTCACACTGTGCATATATCACTACCCTCATCATAAGGATACACTCACACTGTGCACATATCACTACCCTGCTCCTGAGGATACTTTCACACTGTGCACATATCACTACCCTTATCATGAGGATACACTCACACTGTGCACATATCACTACCCTGCTCCTGAGGATACACTCACACTGTGCACATATCACTACCCTTATCATGAGGATACACTCACACTGTGCACATATCACTACCCTGCTCCTGAGGATACACTCACACTGTGCACATATTACTACCCTTATCATGAGAATACACCCACACTGTGCACATATCACTACCCTCATTATGAGGATACACTCACACTGTGCACATATCACTACCCTCATCATGAGGATACACTCACACTGTGCACATATCACTACCCTCATCATGATGATACACTCACACTGTGCACATATCACTACCCTCATCATGAGGATACACTCACACTGTGCACATATCACTACCCTGCTCCTGAGGATACTTTCACACCACTACACTCCTACTGAGGGGGCATATTAATAAGTGTAATCACCTAACCAGCCATGAAGGCGCCTCCTCTGTAGGCTTTGTTTTTCTTCTTACACCTGTAGCTCCTGAGGATACACTCACACTGTGCACATATCACTACCCTGCTACTGAGGATACACTCACACTGTGCACATATCACTACCCTCATCATGAGGATACACTAACACTGTGCACATGTCACTACCCTTATCATAAGGATACACTCACACTGTGCACATATCACTACCCTCATCATGAGGATACACTCACACTGTGCACATATCACTACCCTGTTCCTGAGGATACTTTCACACCACTACACTCCTACTGAGGGGGCATATTAATAAGTGTAATCACCTAACCAGCCATGAAGGCGCCTCCTCTGTAGGCTTTGTTTTTCTTCTTACACCTGTAGATCCTGAGGATACACTCACACTGTGCACATATCACTACCCTGCTCCTGAGGATACACTCACACTGTGCACATATCACTACCCTG
Source organism: Bombina bombina (assembly GCF_027579735.1). Taxonomy (NCBI): domain Eukaryota; kingdom Metazoa; phylum Chordata; class Amphibia; order Anura; family Bombinatoridae; genus Bombina; species Bombina bombina. The sequence continues at coordinate 383,756,248 of NC_069505.1, forward strand.
CTCCTGAGGATACAATCACACTGTGCACATATCACTACCCTCATCATGAGGATACACTAACACTGTGCACATATCACTACCCTTATCATGAGGATACACTCACACTGTGCACATATCACTACCCTCATCATGAGGACACACTCACACTGTACCCAAATCACTACCCTTCTCATTAGGATACACTCACACTGTACCTATATCACTACCCTGCTCCTGAGGATACACTCACACTGTACCCATATCACTACCCTTCTCATTAGGATACACTCACACTGTACCTATATCACTACCCTGCTCCTGAGGATACACTCACACTGTACCCATATTACTACCCTTATCATGAGGATACACTCACACTGTACCTATATCACTACCCTGCTCCTGAGGATACACTAACACTGTACCCATATCATTACCCTTCTCATTATGATACACTGACACTGAACCCATATCACTACCCTTCTCATGAGGTTACACTCACACTGTGCACATATCACTACCCTCCTCAAGAGGATACACTCACACTGTGCACATATCACTACCCTCATCATAAGGATACACTAACACTGTGCACATATCACTACCCTCATCATAAGGATACACTCACACTGTGCACATATCACTACCCTCATCATAAGGATACACTTACACTGTGCACATATCACTACCCTCATCATAAGGATACACTCACACTGTGCACATATCACTACCCTCATCATAAGGATACACTCACACTGTGCAAATATCACTACCCTCATCATGAGGTTACACTCACACTGTGCACATATCACTACCCTCCTTAAGAGGATACACTCACACTGTGCACATATCACTACCCTCATCATGAGGATACACTCACACTGTGCACATATCACTACCCTCATCATAAGGATACACTAACACTGTGCACATATCACTACCCTCATCATAAGGATACACTCACACTGTGCACATATCACTACCCTCATCATAAGGATACACTTACACTGTGCACATATCACTACCCTCATCATAAGGATACACTCACACTGTGGACATATCACTACCCTCATCATAAGGATACACTCACACTGTGCAAATATCACTACCCTCATCATGAGGTTACACTCACACTGTGCACATATCACTACCCTCATCATAAGGATACACTAACACTGTGCACATATCACTACCCTCATCATAAGGATACACTCACACTGTGCACATATCACTACCCTCATCATAAGGATACACTTACACTGTGCACATATCACTACCCTCATCATAAGGATACACTCACACTGTGGACATATCACTACCCTCATCATAAGGATACACTCACACTGTGCAAATATCACTACCCTCATCATGAGGTTACACTCACACTGTGCACATATCACTACCCTCCTTAAGAGGATACACTCACACTGTGCACATATCACTACCCTCATCATGAGGATACACTCACACTGTGCACATATCACTACCCTCATCATAAGGATACACTCACACTGTGCACATATCACTACCCTCATCATAAGGATACACTCACACTGTGCACATATCACTACCCTGCTCCTGAGGATACGTTCACACCACTACACTCCTACTGAGGGGGCATATTAATAAGTGTAATCACCTAACCAGCCATGAAGGCGCCTCCTCTGTAGGCTTTGTTTTTCTTCTTACACCTGTAGCTCTCTCCAGCGCTATTCTCTTATTTTAACCCTAGGTTGATCAAGCTCCATATCTTTATACTGGGTACCGCCATCTTGGAGCTTAGGTATTCTTTCACTCTGTCTGCCAGACGATGTCAGCATTGAGAAACCTCATGCTGACTCTTGCCCTGACAGACCTCCCAGAATTACTTAATAGAAGGGGCTAAACCAGGAATTTACAGCAAGTTACGAGCTGACTTCCTTAGAAAGTAATGTAGCACACTAGAATGCAGAATCTAGCAGGGGAGAGTTAATGTTGCAGGGAGCGTCAGATAACTTTTTTTTCAATGAATACAAATCAAATTCTACTTTATCTTGCATTCATTTTTAGTTTTACATACTTTTCTGATTTCTTCAATTTAAAGGGATATGAAATCCAGAATTTTTCTTCATGATTCAGATAGAGCATGTGATTTTAAACAACTTTCTAATTTGCTTCTGTTATTAATGTTTCTTTGTTCTCTTGGTATTGTTGAAAAGCAGGAAGGTATGCTTAGGAGCTTACCCATGTAGCAGCAGTTTTGCAAGAATGTTATCCATTTACAAGAACACTAGATGGCAGCACTATTTCCTGCCAGGGGTCAAGTCTAGCGAGAACGCATGGGAACAGAGTTCCTGCTAGGGTTGCCACCTGCCCCGGTTTCACCGGGACAGTCCCGGTCTGGGACTGTATGTCCCGTGCCCCGGAACTACTGTCAAATGCCCCGGGCTAAGAGCTCCCCTGGGGCTGGCACAGCACTGACCGCAGATTTTAACATAGCTGGCCAGAGGAGCTCATAGCCCAGCGGGAGGAGACTGAGATGGAAGGAACCTGCCAGGAGTTAAGTATGTGGGAGGTGCTGCCTGGAGTATGTGGGAGGGAGGAGGAGGGTCACGTCACTAACATCGCTGCGCTGAGCCTGCACTACGCATGCGCAGATTGTGCCACGTAAGGAAGGAGACAGTCACAGGAGAGAGTAGGAGACAAGACAGAGAGCAGAGATGCGTGCAGCCGGTGAACGGTCCTGTAAGACTTTCACTAACCACACTAACGCTAACCTCTCTGCAGCTTCTAAACAGATTTAACTATACTGTGTTTGTTAAACAGGAGGGCGGGCTTACAGACATAGTTTTCTGTCTCTTAGGAAATGATGCAGCTGTAAGCCCGCCCTCCTGTATAAAAAACTCAGTATAATAAAATCTCTTTGACTGCACTGCAGAGAGGTTAGTAATAAGATTTATTTTATTCTACCACAATGTACACTGTGCTCTAAGTCAGGGAGGAGGGTGTTCTCATGCAATGTACTGGCTCTGGCTTTTATTTATTTATATATATATATATATATACACATATATATATATATATATATATATATTTTATATATATATATATATTACATATATATATTTTATATATATATTATATTATATACATTATAGATATTATATTATATATACATTATATTATATACATATATATATATATATATTATAATATATATATTATATATATATATATATATATTATATACATATTATATACATATATATATTGATATATATATATATTATATACATATATATATTATAGATGTTATATATTATATACATATATATTATATTTATATATATATATATATAATTATATATAATATATAAATTTGATTTCATATTGAATTTGAGGCCGTGAGAAGCCACGCCCCAAGCCACACCCCCAAGACACGCCCCCAAGACACGCCCATTTACGTGTCCAGGAATCTTCTGGGCAAAAGGTGGCAACCCTAGTTCCTGCACTATTTTTTCAGGAGGAACTAAGTTCCCCCTGGACAGAGAACAGAAACACTTCAGTAAACACTGCTGTTGGTGGTGGGAGGAGCTGGAGCACAGTCTGGTTAGAGGGATAGGGAGATCCTCTAGTAATGGGCAGTAACACTTGCTACAATACACTAAATGCAAGTCTGTCAGCAGTCCTACTGTGTGATCACCCCGCACTCTGCGGAACACATGGTGCTTACATTTCTATGTGGCTTGCTCTAGGGTTATTTAGCTCCCCTTAGCAGAAATAGGACTTTTGCACCTTAAGTGGGTCTCTGTGACAGAGGAGGAGTCTTAGACCCAAAGGCAACCATTCAACACTTGATCAGATTTAATTTGCTTTTATTAACCAAAGTGTATAGATTATATACATATAAATACAGAGTGTGTGTATATATATATATATATATATATATATATATATATATAAAACAATATTAATTGTTTGGGGGCTGGAAGTCTTGGTGAGTCCCACACTTTTATTTGTAGGACTTGACCCCTGTTTCCTGCCATTTAGTGCTCCAGGTGCCTACCTAGGTATCTCTTCAACAAAGAATACCGTGGGAACAAAGCAAATTTAATAATAAAAGTAAATTGAAAACTTTTGTTCAGGCTATGCTCTGTCTGATTCACAAAAGAGCATTTTTGTGTTTCATATCCCCTTAATAAGCACAAACCCTCTAGCATACAATAGGCGAGAAGAAACCGAGAGACGTGCAGGTGTAACGTGCTTAGATAATACTGAGGCCAATTGCAAGACAACTTCATGCGCCCAAGAAACTCCCGTGTTCAGCTCATTCACCAAGACTAATTTCACAATAGAAACATAAGGACCCATTGATTTTGCTATAATATATGTGTTTCCCCTTATTCCTATTTTGGTTATGATTTAAAGCTTGTTTTCATAAATTACTGTGTACCATAAAAACAAGATTAACCGAAGGCAATTTGTTTCTCGGATTTGTATGGAATAAATATTGCAATTTTTCAGTGAGTTTTTGACATCTATTTGAATGTGTAGTGGACCATTATGTAATTTTAGTGAGTAATTTCAATTTGAAAAAGTACATTTGCATTAGTTATGTTTAGTTTATTGAGCACTATGCCGTGTGCATATATTTCTCCATACTATACAGAAATGTAAGTTACTCCCCTAAGCAAGATGCCCAGATACCAGTGTAACATTTGCCTTAGATCTTCCTGTTGTGGATATTATAGCACTGAGTGATCATTTTAGATCATCTCATCTGAGTGAAAAACCATTAAACAGTGTATAAAAACTGTAAAAAATATATCCCTCTCTGTATTGTGTTAGCTAATAGAAGCTCAAGGTACAGCTTTGAAAAAGCTGACATCATTGATCTGCAAATGTTTACTGCTTCTGTCACAGGGTGCAAGAATACATAAACTCCAAGATGGCCTCCAATATGAAAATGCAGAGCTTCAACTACTGGCACCTGTATAGGGTTAAAAATAAGAGAACGACTTCCAGTGGGCGGGCGGAGCAAGCAGTCGCAGGTAGAGGGAGCTCCGTTAGTATATCCAGAGGACCCCTTAAACCTGCGCCCAAATCGCCCATAAAACGTTTGGTCCTTGACAGGAGTTACATCAAACCTGTCCGGGCACTCTAAAGTAAGGAGCCTGGTCAACGGCTCCCCCACAGGATCGACACACAGACGGAAAATTGAGAAGAGCCGCGATTGCGGCAGAACACGCACTTACCCCATCGCAACCCCACAGCTTCACAAAGAATCTCCGGTACCGCCGGAATAACAGAGGGAGCAGTGCAGATTGGATCCGAGACTCAAGGAATCCGTGAGTGAGCGGGGGAGTTGCCGCCATCTTGGCGCTATCGAGAAGAGAAGGCCTGTAAGTTTGAAAGTACACACATACTTGGGGAGCAGGCTGGGACAAACAATAGACCCCTAATATCCACTTACACTTCAGCAAAGGCCCAGTATTGTGTTCAGGACTCTTGAGCCACATTGCCTTATAAAAGACAGCCTGCTATTTACCACGTGGTGGTCCGGTGTCCACGCTAAAAACAGGAAGGCCTCATTTAAAGAATAGACATCTGCTACAGCAGAACTACTATGCTGGATAAGGGTCTGGAACTTTCAGAAAGGACACACTACTAACGTCTGGAAGACTTTATAAAGCACCTGTTATTCTCTTATTTTACAAGGCAAAAGTAGGGGTGAGACAGTTAAATATGTGGACATTGGTTGGCGATTCTGCTAGGTTTAAGAGAGATAGAAAGGTACTAGCAATGGAATAAAACCTAAGTAATGCACCATACCCTCCGCTTATCATATCACTCCCAACTACCCCAGCAACTGTAAGGAGACATAAATACCAAGATCCCTACTACACAGAACTTTTCTCTTCTCTTTGTATTAAAGCGGACTGAGCCCCCCATCCATATTATTTTTATTTCACTAAAAAAGACATACTGTTTGACAGTGCATGCAGAAATACTACACAAGCTTCGTTAAAACCACAGGCACAATGTCCAACAGGCAGAAACATCAGGACAAAAGAACAAAAGCAGTGGTGGAAGTACATGCTACAGATAACATGGCTGTAGAACCTGCAGAGGATGCTATACAAGAGACCCATCCTATTGTTTCCCAGATCTCAGCTCTCTTTTTACCAAAAATTGAGCAGCTGCAGACAGGGATGGACTCTCTGTCCTCAGAATTTAAGACATTTTCCTCCAGGCTCCAACACATTGAGCAAAGGGTAGGGGATGGGGAAGTACGACAAAGAGAAAATTCCAACAAAGTCACAGCGCTAGAAGCTCAGAATAAGTTGTTAATGGAAAAAATTGATGACCTTGAAAATCGCTCACGGCGAAACAATCTCCGTATTGTCGGGCTTCCAGAGTCTGTACTGAGCGCAGGCTTAATGGAATTTGCAGAAAAGACCTTACCTATGCTGCTGAAGCTGAGTTCAGAAGATATACCGTGTATAGCTGAAAGAGCTCACAGAGTGGGCACCGTCAATCAAGATCCGAAAAATACAAGGGGACCTCGTCAGGTTATGATTCGCTACCTTAACTTCAAGGATAAAATACTACTACTGAGAGCCTACCGCCAGTGTTCCCCCTTGTTGTTTGAAGGGAAGAAAATCCTTATCTTTCAGGACTACTCAGCGGAAATCTCCAGGAGACGAAGAGAGTTCTCCCCTTATTGCAAATCTCTGATAGAGGCTGGGCGCTCTGTGTCCTTGTTGTTCCCAGCGAGACTCAAACTCCAAACCCAACAGGGAACTAAGTTTTTCGACGACCCTAGACACCTTCAAAAATTTTTGAGACTTGAACAAGAGTCGGCGAATAAAGACACTTGAAGGGTTTCTTCACCTTTTAACTCAAAGAACTGGCATCGTCAACTGAACTAATTGCCAATCTATAAGAGGAGGCGATTTGAAGATGGGTCTAAGAGAACACCCTACAAAATACTAACTTTGAATAATTTCATAGTGGGGATCATGCCATTAAACTGGTCCACATTAGCCCTATTGGGCAGTAATCTTTAGTGTTTAAATTCTATACTGAGTTAAGCTGATACTGTTAAGAAATATTTGCTTTTCATTGTTCTGTTCTTTCTTTCTGTTCCCTTTTTTCCTATTTTCACTCACTTGTTTGCATTGCAGAGGTCTCACTTGGATACTGACATGTGTTTTGCAGATATTAGGGTCACAACTAGATGGCCTAGCTTATCCTGAAAGGGCTATCCTCCCTAGCTGAGAACATTTGTGACCTTCCTATACCATAGGAATAGTTAGCTAACACTGGGGAGATTGGCCTAACTGGCTGTTGTGAAGAGACCCTCTAGTGGAGCATGCATATGGAGGTAACGCCAGTTAGCCTAAGAATTAAATGAGAGACCAAGAAAGGAGAGGGGGGAAATAACTAAAGATAACTTTAAGTTAGAATATAGGAGGTAAGGTGCAGGATACTATTAGGTTAGTCTCAATGCAGTAGCTGACCTAGCTGCTGAAGAACTGTAATGAGCCGAATCATTCAATTTGTTTTAGTGGTTAAGATATGTTTGTTGACTTGTATTCTGCTTCTTTCATTAATTTCTTTATTAATTTTTGTATTGATTTTTTTCCTTAGTTAGCTGGCGTGGTGCTCTCCTCCTTCCCCGGGATCCATTAACTTGGGAACATGTCCTCAGCCTGAAAGTTATTGTGAGACGCCTACTGCAAATATCACGGTACCTTCACACTACACCACTTCTGAGCCTAAATATGGGACATTTTGTTATTATACAATACACCCATGACATTACACTATGACGATGCATAACTTACACATTATAAGCTGGAATGTGGGAGGCATAACTTCACCACAAAAGCGTAGATCAATTTTGCGTTATTTGAACTCCAAAAAAGTTGATATAGCTATTTTAGAAGAGACACATTTGTCGAAACTTGAGCACCAGAAACTGAAGCAGAGCTGGGTTGGGGAAGTTATATACACACCGTTTGAACAGAGGAGAGCCAGGGGAGTGGCAATTTTGTTTAGGAAAAATTTGACTTACACAATCACCAAAACCCTAGCAGACCAAGAAGGGAGATTTGTAATGATTCAAATGGAGGTTCAGGGACTGACATTCACGTTGGGGGGAGTGTATGGCCCACAAAACCAGAAGCATCTTTTCTGGAGACGCTTCCAAGCTGAGATAGTGCAGTTCACTGCGCTACCTCTTGTGATTGGAGGGGACTATAATATAGCACCTCAAGTCCCTGCGGACAGGTTTTACAATCCGGATAGGAAGGTGGTCACGACACAAAGTTTCAGGAACTCCAAGAAAGAATCATTAATGATCCGTACATTTAGGAAATCGTTAAATCTGCAAGATGTTTGGAGAGCCAGACACCCAGAGCAGAAAGACTATACTTGCATGTCAGTAGCAAAGGACACACTATCTAGACTAGACTATTTCCTAGTTTCCACGAGCTTGTGCCCAAGATTAGTAGCAGCAGAAATAGACCCAATAACGATCTCAGATCACGCCCCAGTAGCAATAAAAATCCAAATAGGGCATTCTCGGGGAACAACTAATAGATGGGTATTCCCAAGATATCTATACAAAGACCCTAACTTCTATAGACATATACTAGGGGAATGGTTTACATATGTAGAACTTAATGAAGCACATATTGGTAGTCCTCTGTTATTTTGGGAAGCAGCTACGGCGGTTCTACGAGGTGCCATATCCACTTACGCTGCGAACACTAAAAAAAAAAGTAAAGCTAAATCAGAACTCTTATTGGCGCAAATTCTGAATGCCAGAAATAAATACCTTAGGAATCCCAACCTCACCAATAGACTTAGATACAAGGAAGTTAAAACTACGAGAGATAACTACATCCTTCAGCAGGCTAACAAGGCCCAGGCTAGGACACTGGCTAGATTTTACAGGTTTGGGAGTAAAACGGGAAAACTGTTAGCTAGAGTTACGAAACTGACCAGGAAGAGGGACTCCATATTAGCGATCAAACAGGGAGAGACAGTTCTCAATTCGGAGGCAGACATCCAGAAGACATTTACTGACTTTTACAAAGAACTTTATTCAACAAAACAAATACAACCTAGTGACAAAGAGAGATTCTGGAGTCAGGTGACATTACCAACAATAGATCAGACCCAATCAGAGACTCTCAACCGACCTATTACACCTGAGGAAATACTAGCAATAATCAAAGACTTAGCATTAGAAAAAACCCCAGGACCGGACGGTTTACCGGCGGAATTTTATAAAATAATGGGGTCAGACATAGGCCCAACCCTGGCACGGTTGTTTAATGGTTTATTGAATGACACGGTCACTCCCTCCCCTAGATTTGCTGAGGCTAACATCAGTATTATCCCGAAAGAGGGACGAGACCCCCTCCTAGCGCAATCATATCGCCCCATATCCTTACTTAACCAGGACTACAAGATCCTAACAAAAATTCTGGCAAATAGATTGGCTAATGTACTGCCGTCGGTTATACATGAAGACCAAACGGGGTTTGTTAAGGGGAGATCCTCGGCACTCAACATCAGAAGGGTCCAAACTGTCATCCAATACTACTGGCAGATAGCACTAGACAAAACAAATAGGTCGGAACATACAGAAGCGGCACTATTATTATTAGATGCCGAAAAAGCCTTCGATAAGGTCTTGTGGGAACATCTATTCACCACACTAGACAAGATGGGATTTAAAGGCACGTTTGTAAAAGCTGTAGCGAATCTTTATAGAACCCCGCAGGCATCCCTTCTGATCAATGGATCAGCTACCTTACCTTTCACACTTCATAGAGGTACGAGACAGGGCTGTGCCCTTTCCCCGCTCCTGTTCGACATAGCTATAGAGCCTCTGGCATTGAAAATTCGGCAGACGCTGGAGGGAATGCGTATCGGTGAGACTGCTCTGCACGTCTCATTGTTCGCGGATGACATGGCACTATATATCCAGGACCCCCATAGAAATGTGCCAAAGTTGATGGAGATAATCAGTGATTTTGGACTGGTCTCCGGATACAAGATTAACACAGACAAAACTGAACTGATTTGGTTATTATCAAAAGGGGACAGACGAATTCCAGGGTATGATTTTAGGATAGTAGAAGGAAACTTTAAATACTTAGGCATTACACTTCACACCGACCCCCGCAAATGGTACTCAATTAACTACAGCCCCCTGATAAAAAAAACTAGATAACCTGATTAAGGGATGGAATCACCTGCCATTGTCTTTGTCCGGCAGGGTTGGTCTCATAAAAATGATCTACTTCCCAAAGTTGCTATATTTCTTCCAGGCAGTGCCAGCAATACTTAGGAAATCAGGCCTTAAACATATTATGGAGATGGTTCTCCGGTTTATATGGAACAACAAGAAACATAGGGTTAGTTATACTAAGCTCACGGCCTCACGGGAGATGGGGGGGCTGGCACTGCCTAACCTTGAACTATATAACTGGGCAGCTCAGTGTAAATTTGTCATAGATTGGATGACAGGACAGGGAAAATTCACTGACCTTAAACTAGAAAGCGCACTGGTTAAGCCGTGGGCACAGGAAATGATACCACATATGACACAGACACACGTGACCAAATGCTTGGGAGAACTTGATCTTCTAACCCAACCGGCGAGAGCCTGGAGACTAGCCTGTAAAAGGCTGGGAGGCGATCACAGGATAATATCATACCTACCTTGGTGTGGAAACCCTGAATTCCCAGCAGGTATCACATCTAAAGCCTTTTATCAGTGGAAGAGACAGGGATTACGCACAATAGGTCAAACGGAGATGGCAGGAGGGAAGCACATGCAGGCTTTTGACAGTCTGAAAGACACTTTTGAGCTACCTAGGACCCACCACTATGCTTGCCTACAGGCCAGGCATTACTTTGACAAACTCCACAGAGAGGGGGGGAACACTGATCAGACACTAATTTTGCAGAGCATCAGACTGGCCGCACAAGGTGTTACATCCATTTCCCCACTGTACAAAATAATGACTAAACTGACAAACACGACGTGCAAAAACAAGATAGCGGAAATTTGGAGTAAAATGTTAGAGGAGGTGGTGACAGGGGAGGAGATTGAACAGAGTATTCACAAGGTCAAGCTGGCCACCCTCTCGTCGGAGATGAGAGAATCACACTTCAAACTGATACACGATAGTTATGTCACACCTGAGAAATTTCAGAAATGGAAAACTGAAAGGGATAATAGATGTCCTAAATGTGGTTTAATTGAGGCAGACATTAGACACATGTTGTGGAGCTGTCCTAGAATAGTTAGGTTTTGGAAGATGACGGCATACTGGGCAAACGCAAAGGCACAGATACCTAGTGGGGAGTGGACGTTTCGGAACGTAGTGTTGTTGGACTTTGAGGGAATACCAAAAAACACTAAACTATTCATGTATAATATTGTTTTACTGGCGAGACACCTGATATTTCAGAACTGGATTAAACGCAACCCACCCAATGTCACCCAACTAAAGCAGAAACTGATAACACAGATGTTTATTGAGCAATCAGATGGTCTGGGGGACATGGCTAAAAGGGTTAGGTCCTTCATGACTAAATGGGGGCCTTTCATCCTCATACTTCCAGTTGACACACGTAGGTTGATCGTCACACCATTCCGAAACACAGAATATATGCTGGAAGCGGCACTTCGAGGGGAATGGGAGATGGACTGAATAGGAATCCCTGGGAGGGGGGAGGAGCAGAGGTGAGGAGGAGAGGAAAGAGTTAACCACGCAGGCTAGGGTCAAGTTTATGTTCAAAGATTTTTGTTTGTTTGTTTGTTTCTTTTTTTTTTTCTTTTTCCTTCTTTTTTTTCTCTTGCTTTTGCTTTTGTTGTTTGTCTGTTTCGTTTTCTCTCTCGAATATATAAGAAAATAGTAAGTGCACTACAGGGTAACCAACTTATGCATTTTCAGGTTTTCCTTTGCATTAAGGAGCTGTACTAATTGTTGTGAATGCTAAGAAATGCGATCTGTATTTTATGGTACTCCTTGACTTGTAACCAGGCAGCACTTGAAACTTGATGTATGTATCTCTTACCACTTGTAAGTTGCACACAAAAATAAAGATATTTAAAAAAAAAAAAATAATAAGAGAAGAACTGCAGGCTGACGAAGAAAAACAATAGCATGATGAATAGTAACTAGGCTGTTGAAGTTGCATCGAGCAGTTCAATGTCCCTTTAAAGGAGCACTCAAGTCAAAATTAAACTTTCATGATTCAGATAGAGCATTCAATTATAAACAACTTTCCAATTTACTTCCATTATCAAAATGTGCACAGTCTTTTTATATTTACATTTTATGAGTCACCAGCTCCTACTGAGCATGTGCAAGAATTCAAAGAACATGCATTTGAGATTGGCTAATGGTTTTCAAGTGATACAGGGGGAGTGGCAATAGACATAACTTTGAAATATGTCAGAATACAATCTACTACTCATTTGAAGTTCCAACTAAGTGTTATTTCATTGTCTTTTTAATTATGCATTTGTTGATTGTGTAAATCTACTGTATTTACTTTCTTTATCCACTGGTATATCACCTTTGACCTCTGGCTGAAATTTTAAGGAAGTGAGTCATGAGATATGTGGTAGTATCATGTGACTAGAAGGGATTCTTGTGTTAAAGCAGATTATAACTAACATTTCCCTAACTTGCTTTTTTTAATGTTTTTGTCAGTTGGGTGAGGTTACATAAGGACAATAGATGCACTAAAATGTAGATTTGTTATACGCCCAACGAGTCTGAACAATTGATGTGATCTCATTCTGTTATTATAGATTTTATTAATGAAATAGCAAGAAGCTGATTTGTCTTTCAGTCTCATGATATCTATCTACATGTGTGCTTAAAGGGATATAAAACCCAAACATTTTCTTTTGTGATTCAGACAGAGCATACAGTTTAAAGATTCCAAATTTGTTTTGGTTCCATGATATTCTTTGTTGAAGAGATACCTAGGTAGGCATCTGGAGAACTACAAGGCAGGAAATAGCGCTGCCATCTAGTGATCTTGCAAATGGATAATATTCTTGCGAAACTGCTACCATATAGCGCTCCATAAATGGGCCAGATCCTGAGTAGGGATAAGCGAATGTTTCTACAAATTCGAAATTTAAAACGAATTTTTATACATTCGTTCGTTCGAATCGAATTTCGAATGTTTATATAACATTCTAACATTCTATTTTCGAATTTTCGTTTTCTAATTTTTAAATAAAATTTGAAAATATTCGTTAGAATAATAGAATGTTTAGCTATGTATTCATTCAATTTTGAAATATAATGTGACATTCAAATTCAAAATAGTATTTCTATTCTACAACTGTGTTTAATAAATGTAATATTCAAATTCAAATGCTACATTCAAATGTGACATTCAAATTCAAAATAGTATTTCTAGTTTACAACTGTGTTTAATAAATGTGATATTCGATTAGAATGTGAATTTCGAATTCGAAATAGTATTTCTAGTCTAATACTGTGTTTTATAAATGTAATATTCAAATTCTAATGTGATATTCGATTCGAATGTGACATTCAAATTCGAAATAGTGTTTCTAGTCTACAATTGTGTTTTATAAATGTAATATTCGAATTCGAATGTGACATTTGAATTCGAATGTGACATTCGAAAACTGTAAATAACATTTGAAAATCGAATTTTTAAGAATATTCGTTCTTATCAACATTCTATAATGTAAATCGAATTTCTACAATAACATTCGTTCTAACATTCAAATTCGAATATAAACACATTCACCCATCCCTAATCCTAAGCTTACGTCCCTGCTTTTCAAAAAAAGATACCAAGAGAACAAAGAAACATTGATAATAGAAGTTGTTTAAAATTGCATGCTGTATCTGAACCATGAAAGAAAAATGTTGAGTTTCATATCCCTTTAATTACCTACAGCAATTAGTGAGTAAAACATTTGCAAAAGTAATCAAACACTTTAATATTTTATAGCTTTTTAATTTTACAAACATGCTTGTGTATAACTATTTGTTTAATCCCTGCAAATAAGTAAATATATACTTAAAGGGACATTAAACACTTTGAGATGGTAATATAAAATGATAAATCATATATATATTAAAAAAAACTCTGCAATATACTTTCATGATTTATTTTGTCCCCATTTTCATTTAATTCCATTCTGAAATTGTGAGCTTTTCTGTTCTGTTATATGCCACACAGCCATTGGCTGCACACTCTAGTGACCTATTTATAACTGTCCCTAATTGGCCACAGCAGAGAAGGTAACCTAAGTTACAACATGGCAGCTCCCATTGCTTTATAGTCAATAAAACTTTACACTTATTTTGTCAATATTTAAACAGCTAATGAAACTTTATAAAACACATCTACATATTATTCTCTGACTAATCTTTTCTTTGAATGCATCATTCTATCTAGCATTTATTTAGTGTTTATTATCCCTTTAAACTTTGCCCAGGAAATGCAGTCGATGGCAGCAAAACATTCTGAGCCAATCAGATGCAGCATACCCACATAGCTGCCAATTACTGACTGTGTCTTCCTGCCTGCTGTGTATATACAGTATCTCACAAAAGTGAGTACACCCCTAACATTTTTGTAAATATTTTATTATATCTTTTCATGTGACAACACTGAAGAAATGACACTTTTCTACAATGTAAAGTAGTGAGTGTACAGCCTGTATAACAGTGTAAATTTGCTGTCCCCTCAAAATAACTCAACACACAGCCATTAATGTCTAAACCATTGGCAACAAAAGTGAGTACACCCCTAAGTTGAAATGTCCAAATTGGGCCCAATTAGCCATTTTCCCTCCCTGGTGTCATGTGAACCGTTAGTGTTACAAGGTCTCAGGTGTGAATGGGGAACAGGTGTGTTAAATTTGGTGTTATCGCTCTCACACTCTCTCATCCTGGTCACTGAAGGTTCAACATGGCACCTCATGGCAAAGAACTCTCTGAGGATCTGAAGAAAAGAATTGTTGCTCTACATAAAGATGGCCTAGGCTATAAGAAGATTGCCAAGACCCTGAAACTGAGCTGCAGCACAGTGGGCAAGATCAAACAGTGGTTTCACAGGACAGGTTCCATTCAGAACAGGCCTCGCCATGGTCAACCAAAGAAGTTGACTGCACGTGCTCAGCGTCATATCCTGAGGTTGTCTTTGGGAAATAGACGAATAAGTGCTGCTAGCATTGATGCATAGGTTGAAGAGGTGGGGGGTCAGCCACACACTACATCAAATTGGTCTGCATGGCTGTCGTCCCAGAATTTAGTCTCTTCTAAAGATGATGCACAAGAAAGCCTGCAAACAGTTTGCTGAAGACAAGCAGACTAAGGACATGGATTACTGGAACCATGTCCTGTGGTCTGATGAGACCAAGATAAACTTATTTGGTTCAGATGGTGTCAAGCATGTGTGGCAGCAACCAGGTGAGGAGTATAAAGACAAGTGTGTCTTGCCTACAGTCAAGCATGGTGGTGGGAGTGTCATGGTATGGGCCTGCATGAGTGCTGCCTGCACTGGGGAGCTAGTTCATTGAGGGAACCATTAATGCCAACATGTACTGTGACATACTGAAGCAGAGCATGATCCCCTCCCTTCGGAGACTGGGCTGCAGGGCAGTATTCCAACATGATAATGACCTCAAACACACCTCCAAGATGACCACTGCCTTTCTAAAGATACTGAGGGTAAAGGTGATGGACTGGCCAAGCATGTCTCCAGACCTAAACCCAATTTATTGAGCATCTGTGGGGCACTTTTGTGAGATACTGTATATATATATATATATATATATATATATAAATCCTACGAGTATCTGCACTCTCACTGCCAGGTAGTCAACGACCAGGGTGCTTAGTTAGGATTAAATTTCAATAGTAATAGTCTGAGGATCCCGAACTGTCACTATGATATAACAACATAAATCAGTCTACATGTTTTTATATAACTTCCATGTGTGTCTGCACTCACAATGCAATAGGGACATCAACCAGGGTGCCAAGTCAGGTATATCAATAATCGATTATAGAAGAGGACCCTGAGGAAGGGGTCTGCGTACCCCGAAACGTCACCTTAATAAAAAAAATTATTTTATATACCAAATCCAGTGAGTGCAGTCCTCTTCTATAATCGATTATATATATATATATACACACACACACACACACACACACAGAGAACCACATAGTTACATATAATTATTTCTTCAATGATAAATGATAATGCTGTAATGCATTAAATAAATATATCATTGCATAATTATGTCCCTTTAAATACTGTTCCTTATCATGACTGGAACTCACACTACATACACTACTGTCCCTTATGACTGGCACTCACAGCATATACACTACTGCTCCTTATCATGACTGGCACTCACACTACATACACTACTGTTCCTTATCATGACTGGCACTCACATTATATACACTACTGTCCCTTATCATGACTGGCACTCACACTATATATACTACTGTCCCTTATCATGACTGGCACTCACACTACATATAATACTGCCCCATTATCATGACTGGCACTCACACTACATACACTACTGTCCCCTTATCATGACTGGCACTCACACTACATACACTACTGTCCTCTTATCATGACTGGCACTCACACTACATACACTACTGTCCTCTTATCATGACTGGCACTCACACTACATACACTACTGTCCTCTTACCATGACTGACACTCACACTACATACACTACTGTCCCCTAGCATGACTGGCACTCACACTACATACACTACTGTCCCCTTATCATAACTGACACTCACACTACATACACCACTGTCCCCTTATCATCACTGACACTCACAATACATACACTTCTGTTCCTTATCATGACTGGCACTCACACTACATACATTACTGTCCCTTATCATGAATGGCACTCACACTACATACACTACTGTCCCTTATCATGAATGGCACTCACACTACATACACTACTGTCCCTTATCATGAATGGCACTCACACTACATACACTACTGTCCCTTATCATGACTGGCACTCACACTACATACAATATTGTCCTCTTATCATGACTGGCACTCACACTACATACATTACTGTCCCCTTATCATGACTGACACTCACACTACATACACTACTGTCCCTTATCATGACTGACACTCACACTACATACAATAATGTCCTCTTATCATGACTGGCACTCACACTACATACACTACTGTTCCCTTATCATGACTGGCACTCACACTACATACAATACTGTCCCCTTATCATGACTGGCACTCACACTACATAAAATACTGTCCCCTTATCATGACTGACACTCACACTACATACAATACTGTCCCCTTATCAAGACTGGCACTCACACTACATACACTACTATCCCCTTATCATGACTGACACTCACACTACATAAACTACTGTCCCTTATCATGACTGGCACTCACACTACATACACTACTGTCCTCTTATCATGAATGGCACTCACACTACATACAATACTGTCCTCATCATGACTGGCACTCACACTACATACAATACTGTCCTCTTATCATGACTGGCACTCACACTACATACACTACTGTTCCCTTATCATGACTAGCACTCACATTATATACACTACTGTCCCTTATTATGACTGGCACTCACACTACATACACTACTGTCCCTTATCATGAATGGCACTCACACTACATGCACTACTGTCCCTTATCATGACTGGCACTCACACTACATACAATACTGTCCTCTTATTATGACTGACACATTACATACACTACTGTCCCCTTATCATGACTGACACTCACACTACATACACTACTGTCCCTTATCATGACTGGCACTCACACTATTGTCCTCTTATCATGAATGGCACTCACACTACATAAAATACTGTCCTCTCATCATGACTGGCATTCACACTACATACACTACTGTCCCCTTATCATGACTGACACTCACAATACATACACTACTGTCCCTTATCATGACTGGCAATCACACTGCATACAATACTGTCCTCTTATCATGACTGGCACTCACACTACATACACTACTGTTCCCTTATCATGACTAGCACTCACATTATATACACTACTGTCCCTTATTATGACTGGCACTCACACTACATACACTACTGTCCCTTATCATGACTAGCACTCACACTACATACAATACTGTCCTCTTATCATGACTGGCACTCACACTACAAACACTACTGTCCTCTTATCATGACTGGCAATCACACTACATACAATACTTTCCTCTTATCATGACTGTCACTCACACTACATACACTAATGTCCCTTATTATGGCTGGCACTCACACTACATGCACTACTGTCCTCTTATCATGACTGGCACTCATACTACATACACTACTGTCCCTCATCATGACTGACACTCACACTTCATACACTACTGTCCCTTATCATGACTAGCACTCACACTATGTACACTATTGTCCCTTATCATGACTGGCAATCACACTACATACACTACTGTCCCTTATTATTACTGGTACTCACACTACATACACTGCTGTCTCCTTATCATGTCTGGCACTCACACTACTGCCCCGTATCATGACTAGCAGTCACACTACATACTCTACTGTTCCTTATCATGACTGGCACTCACACTGCATACACTACTGTGCCTTATCATGACTGACACTAACCCTACATACACTACTGTCCCTTATTATTACTGGTACTCACACTACATACACTACTGTCTCCTTATCATGTCTGGCACTCACACTACTGCCCCGTATCATGACTAGCAGTCACATTACATACTCTACCGTTCCTTATCATGACTGGCACTCACACTGCATACACTACTGTGCCTTATCATGACTGACACTAACACTACATACACTACTGTCCCTTTATCATGACTGGAACTCACATTATATACACTACTGTCCCTTATCATGATTGGCACTTACACTACATACACTAATGTCCCCTTTTCATGACTGGCACTCACATTACATACACTAATGTCCACTTATCATGACTGGCACTCACACTACATACACTACTGTCCCCTTATCATGACTGGCACTCACATTACATACACTTCTGTCCCTTATCATGACTGACACTCACAGTACATACACTACTGTCCCCTTATCATGACTGGCACTCACACTACATACACTACTGTCCCATTATCATTACTGGCATTCACACTACATACACTACTGTTCTCTTATCATGACTAGCACTCACATTATATACATTACTGCCCATTACAATGACTGGCACTCACACTACATACACTACTGTCCCTTATCGTGACTGGCACTCACACTACATACACTACTGTCCCTTATCATGACTGGCACACACACTACATAAACTACTGTCCCTTATCATGACTGACACACACACTACATACAATACTGTCCCTTATCATGACTGGCACTCACACTACATAATGTCCCCTTATTACGACTGGCACGCACACTACATACACTACTGTCCTTTATCATGACTGGCACTCACACTACATACACTACTGTCCCTTATCATGACTGACTCTCACACTACATACACTAATGTCCCCTTATTATGACTGGCACGCACACTACATACACTACTGTCCCCTAGCATGACTGGCACTCACACTACATACACTACTGTCCCCTTATCATAACTGACACTCACACTACATACACTATTGTCCCTTATCATGACTGGCACTCATACTACATACACTAATGTCCCCTTATTATGACTGGCACTCACACTACATACACTACTGTCCCCTTATCATAACTGACACACTACATACACTATTGTCCCTTATCATGACTGGCACTCACACTACATACACTAATGTCCCCTTATTATGACTGGCACTCACACTACATACACTACTGTCCCTTACCATGACTGGCACTAACACTACATGGACTACTGTCCCTTATCATGACTGCAACTCAACTACATAGTACATACACTACTGTCCCATTATCATGACTGGCACTCACACTACATACACTACCGTCCCCTTATCATGACTGGCACTCACACTACATACAATACTGTCCCCTAATCAAGACTGGCACTCACACTACATACACTACTGTCCCTTATCATGACTGACACTCACGTTAGACAGACATATCTGCTTTATTAACATGACTGGCAGTTATACCCACAACACTCCCCTCATACCATGACTGGCACTCACACTACACATGCAGTGCCATGTAATTATGCTATCCAGGACGGACTGGAAGGGCTCTTACCTTTAGTGCACACTTTTGCCCACTACCCCTGCGGTAACACTCCAGCACTTTGCCATTAATGCCCAGGCCCAGCACCTGCTTGGACACCTTGTAATCATCAGTGATGGCATGCCGCTTAATCTCAAGTTTGGATGGCTGAGCTGGCAAGACAGGGGTATGGTCACCCGGCTCCTGCACATTGGCATTCTCCTCCATACTGCCCACTCAGGACTCTCTGCCAGCCACCAACACCAGCCTCATGACAGCAGCTCCGTTCTAAAGTCCCAGTGTCACTGTGACAGGAGCCTCCCACAGCTCGTCTGTGCATTGCAAGAGAGGGCGAGGAGAGGGAGAGTGACAAGGAAAGGGGGGGGGTGAAGAAAGGGGGGAGGGAGGCGCCCTTCCTGATCAGTGCTGTGTGTGTGTGTATTCATATCTCTATGTGTGTCTGTATGTGTATGCACGTGTACTTCTGTCTGTGTAAGGTTGTATTCATGTGTATCTATGTGTGACTGTATGTGTATGCACGTGTACATTTGTCTGTGTTTGTATGTGTGTGTAAGTTTGTATTCATGTGTATCTATGTGTGACTGTATGTGTATGCACGTGTACTTCTGTCTGTGTAAGTTTGTATTCATGTGTATCTATGTGTGACTGTATGTGTATGCACGTGTACATTTGTCTGTGTTTGTATGTGTGTGTAAGTTTGTATTCATGTGTATCTATGTGTGACTGTATGTGTATGTGTACATCTGTCTGTGTTTGTGTAAGTTTGTATTCATGTGTATCTATGTGTGACTGTATGTGTATGTGTACATCTGTCTGTGTTTGTGTAAGTTTGTATTCATGTGTATCTATGTGTGTCTGTATGTGTATGCATGTGTACATCAGTCTGTTTGTGTGTGTGTGTGTGTGTGTGAAAGCTTGTATTCATGTTTATCTATGTGTGCCTGTATGTGTATGCACGTGTATATTTGTCTGTGTTTGTATGTGTGTGTAAGTTTGTATTCATGTGTATCTATGTGTGTCTGTATGTGTATGCACATCTGTCTGTGTTTGTATGTGTGTGTAAGTTTGTATTCATGTGTATCTATGTGTGTCTGTATGTGTATGCACGTGTACATCTGTCTGTGTTTGTATGTCTGTGTGTGTAAGTTTGAATTCATGTTTATCTATGTGTGTCTGTATATGTATGCACGTGTATGTCTGTCTGTGTTTGTATGTGTGTGTAAGTTTGTATTCATGTTTATCTATGTGTGCCTGTATGTGTATGCACATGTACATCTGTCTGTGTTTGTATGTGTGTGTAAGTTTGTATTCATGTGTATCTATGTGTGTCTGTATGTGTATGCACGTGTTCATCTGTCTGTGTTTGTATGTGTGTGTAAGTTTGTATTCATGTGTATTTATGTGTGTCTGTATGTGTATACACGTGTACATCTGTCTGTGTTTGTATGTATTTGTGTGTAAGTGTGTATTCATGTGTATCTGTGTGTCTGTATGTGTATGCACGTGTACATATGTCTGTATGTGTATGCACGTATACATCTGTCTGTGTTTGTATAAGTTTGTATTCATGTTTATCTATGTGTGACTGTATGTGTATGCACGTGTACATCTGTCTGTGTTTGTATGTGTGTGTAAGTTTGTATTCATGTGTATTTATGTGTGTCTGTATGTGTATACACGTGTACATCTGTCTGTGTTTGTATGTATTTGTGTGTAAGTTTGTATTCATGTGTATCTGTGTGTCTGTATGTGTATGCACGTGTACATATGTCTGTATGTGTATGCACATGTACATCTGTGTGTGTTTGTATGTGTGTGTAAATTTGTATTCATGTGTATCTATGTGTGACTGTATGTGTATGCATGTGTACATCTGTCTGTGTTTGTATGTGTGTGTAAGTTTGTATTCATGTGTATCTATGTGTGGCTGTATGTGTATGCACGTGTTCATCTGTCTGTGTTTATGTGTGTGCATATGTTTGTATTCATGTGTATCTATGTGTGACTATGTGTATGCACGTGTACATCTGTCTGTGTTTATGTGTGTGCATATGTTTGTATTCATGTGTATCTATGTGTGACTGTATGTGTATGCACGTGTACATCTGTCTGTGTTTATGTGTGTGCATATGTTTGTATTCATGTGTATCTATGTGTGACTGTATGTGTATGCACGTGTACATCTGTCTATGTTTGTGTGTATGTGTGTGTAAGTTTGTATTCATGTGTATCTATGTGTGTCTGTATGTATATGCACGTGTACATCTGTCTGTGTTTGTATGTGTGTGTAAGTTTGTATTCATGTGTATCTATGTGTGACTGTATGTGTATGCACGTGTTCATCTGTCTGTGTTTGTATGTGTGTGTAAGTTTGTATTCATGTGTATCTATGTGTGACTGTATGTGTATGCACGTGTATATTTGTCTGTGTTTGTATGTGTGTGTAAGTTTGTATTCATGTGTATCTATGTGTGGCTGTATGTCTATGCACGTGTAAATCTGTCTGTGTTTATATGTGTGTGTAAGTTTGTATTCATGTGTATCTATGTGTGACTGTATGTGTATGCACGTGTACATCTGTCTGTGTTTGTATGTGTGTGTAAGTTTGTATTCATGTGTATCTATGTGTGGCTGTATGTCTATGCACGTGTAAATCTGTCTGTGTTTATATGTGTGTGTAAGTTTGTATTCATGTGTATCTATGTTTGGCTGTATGTGTATGCACGTGTACATCTGTCTGTGTTTGTATGTGGGTGTAAGTTTGTATTCATGTGTATCTATGTGTGTCTGTATGTGTATGCACGTGTACATTTGTCTGTGTGTGTATGTGTGTGTAAGTTTGTATTCATGTGTATCTATGTGTGCCTGTATGTGTATGCACGTGTACATCTGTCTGTGTTTGTATGTGTTTGTAAGTTTGTATTCATGTTTATCTATGTGTGTCTGTATGTGTATGCACGTGTACATTTGTATGTGTTTGTATGTGTGTGTGTAAGTTTGTATTCATGTGTATCTATGTGTGTCTGTATGTGTATGCACGTGTACGTCTGTCTGTGTTTGTTTGTATGTGTGTGTAAGTTTGTATTCATGTGTATCTATGTGTGTCTGTATGTGTATGCACGTGTACATTTGTCTGTGTTTGTATGTGTGTGTGTGTACGTTTGTATTCATGTGTATCTATGTGTGACTGTATGTGTATGCACGTGTACATCTGTCTGTGTTTGTATGTGTGTGTAAGTTTGTATTCATGTGTATCTATGTGTGGCTGTATGTGTATGCACGTGTACATCTGTCTGTGTTTGTTTGTATGTGTGTGTAAGTTTGTATTCATGTGTATCTATGTGTGTCTGTATGTCTATGCACATGTACATCTGTCTGTCTGTAAGTTTGTATTCATGTGTATCTATGTGTGTCTGTATGTGTATGCACGTGTACGTCTGTTTGTATGTGTGTGTGTGTACGTTTGTATTCATGTGTATCTATGTGTGACTGTATGTGTATGCACGTGTACATCTGTCTGTGTGTAAGTTTGTATTCATGTGTATCTATGTGTGGCTGTATGTGTATGCACATGTACATCTGTCTGTGTTTGTTTGTATGTGTGTGTAAGTTTGTATTCATGTGTATTTATGTGTGTGTCTGTATGTGTATGCACGTGTACATCTGTCTGTGTGTAAGTTTGTATTCATGTGTATCTATGTGTGGCTGTAAGACAGTGGAGGGCAGCATAGCCCAGAACGACCATAATAATTAAGGCCCTTAGGAGTGTGCTGCTGTGAAGGTTGCAACAATGTTGCATTAGTGAGGGTGGGGTTTAGCTTACCTTTAAGTAGTCAGCTCCCAAGGCCCAAACCCTCTTTTCCAGCTCGTCTTCACAGCGTCAGGATCATCTGTCAGGAGTCCTGTGGAAGAAGATGTCGGAATTAGATGAGCTGATGATCGATGAGTTTGACTCTGGAGAAGATGTGGTGCAGCCTTCCCCCCCTCGCCCGGTGAGTCGTACCCCGGGGCCTAGCCTGTATCCTGAAGTTAGGGTTGTCTCTCCCTCCCCTCCTTTAATACCCCTTTCAGTAGAGGTGGGTCCCCAAATAGCAGAGGAGGTTATGTTAGGGGAACAGGGCCCTGTTCTGGACGGGGGGGAGGCCGTATCTGCTCCGGTCGTTCTTACCGGGGAGGCGGTCTCCACGGCGGTAGCGCTGCTCCAATCCTTGGCAGCGGTGCTTTCCGGCGGGGGGCCGGCATCCCAGGGAGGCCTCCCGGCTTCAGTTTGCGCGCCGGCGTCCACGCGGTCCTCCATGGCCTCTTCAGAGCCCGTCTCTTCCGGTTTGGCCGTTTCCGGTGACGTCACTTCCGGTGACGTCACGTCCGGAAACGCCATTCCGGACACAAGAGGCAAGCGGGCAGCATCGTCTTCTCCGCCGGGGTACGCAGGTAAGAGAGGGGTACCCCGGGGGGGGGCGACGCCCGCGGGGGGTGCGCAGCGAGGCTCAATTACTCAGCGCCCGCGAAGGGACACTGATTTGGCGGCCATTGAAAGGGGTAGAAGGTTGCATGAGGGATCTCATGAGCAGGCCGCAAGCCTGACCGGGGGTATGTTAGCACTTGACGGTGCTCCGATCGGGGCAACTAGTGTGTCTGAGGGGCAAGTGGTTTCTGAGGGGCAAGGAACAAGGGCACGTTCGCCCAGAAGGGCCCAGATTAGGGAAACAGGCATTAATGAGCAGGCCGCAGGCCTGACGGGGAATATGCCTACTGCGCAACAAGTCGCAGGGCCTCAGGCCGCAATCACGCAGCCTGGGGGCAAGCGTAGGCCCGCGAATACATCGCGGCCTAGCAGACGACGTAGTACTGCGTCACGCAGCAAACGTAACACCCGACAGGGTGCGCGGGCGGCGCCCGCGGGTGTGGCCCTCAGCGGGGCTCCGCCAGGTGTTGTCACTAGGGCTTCAGCAAAGAAAGGCCCAGTTATCACGCCCAGTCTTTGTCAGGGCACGCAGGCTGCGAATGAACAGAATAGACAAGTACAGTTTGCTAATGCAGTGATGAATGTGCGTATGGCTGATATGGTGGATGATGGTATTGAAGAGTGTGGCAGTGATCACAGGAGCCCCAGTCCCCTAGGGTCCCGGGGTAATGTGGTTGGTGGGCCTTCGTCCCCTTCCCTGGGTACTCCTCTTTCACATTTGTCTCCACAGATCATTATGGAACCCAGAACTGCATTACAGCCACTCCAGTCCACCCCCAGTGCCGTGGAAAGGGAGCCACAGTCTCAGGAACAGCCATCCACCTCTTCTGGTCCTGTCCCGGTGCAACGCCTCTTGGGAGCTGGTAAGCGCGCTATTACTTTTGAACGTAGTGTTTTAAGTTCATCCTCGGATGATTCAGGTTCAGAGAGTGATAGATCCCTGGGGTTGGAAGCGAAAGGGCAAAAAAGAATGTATAGGATGGTGAAATGGTTAGTGGAAGAAAGGAAGGCTATGGGTCTTCCCCTCCCCCCTGGTTCATCCCGCATGGAGCCCACTGTTCCTATGTTGACACCTCCTGCGTCAACAGACTTAGTTAGCCCACTTATGGGGAACAGGCGCAGGGCAGCTATACATGGGGACACTGACACATGGCCTGCGTTTAGCCTTCATGAGCATCTCAAATCTAAGATGGTGCGGCGCATTCAGGGTGGGAGGTACGTGCACATGTTTGAGCTTTCTGCGGAAGCTTATCGCCAGAAAGAAATGGCGGATGATGGAACGGGCCCGAAAAAATTTAAACGCCCTGATTCCTATGAGGAATGGCGCAAGTGCTTTAGGGTTTATGCGTCCTGTTATATCTCTAAATTTCCCGATCAAGCCTTAAACATCCTGAAATATCAGGATTCCATTGAAACAGTGTACGAGAAGTACAGGGATGGAGCTTGGCGGGATTACGACGCTGCTTTCCGTAGGAAGATGGTTGGGAACCCTCTTCTTACTTTCGGTGACGTTGATTCGCGTCTGTGGGCGCAATTGGGTCCTGAAAAACAGGCGGCGCCTGCTGCAGTAGTCGGAGCATCAGGGGGCTTTAAGGCCTCGCAGCGCTCTCGACGGCGGGCCACAGGGGTGTGCTGGCGCTTCCAGGACAAATCATGTACCAGGGGAGCGGCATGCGCATTTCGGCACGCGTGCAGAACCTGTGGTGGCGGCCACTCGGGGTCCGAGTGTACCAGAACCCAGGACGCGGGTCGTCCCCAAGAGAGACCAGCAGCTGGCTCAAAACCTTTCACTGTTGGAAAGGGCGGCCACACCTCTGAAGGTGGCCGTAATTGAGAAGTGGCTGCTGCTATACCCATTCGAGGAGGCCGCCTTGCTGCTTAGAGGCGGTCTGCGGTCGGGATTTGTTATCCCAGTCGGATCGCACGTGGAGGGTTCCTTGTCACGCAGGAACCTGAAATCCGCGTATCAGTTTCCCGGGGTTTTGCGGGATAAACTGAACAAAGAGATTGGGTTGGGTCGTATGGCAGGCCCATTTGAAGATATTCCCCTGCCAGGGCTGGTGGTATCACCCTTGGGGGTGGTTCCAAAAAAGGAGCCGGGTAAATTTCGGCTCATCCAACATCTGTCCTTCCCGAAGGGTCGTTCGGTGAATGACGCCATCCCCCCTGAACTGAGCTCAGTTTCTTACCAATCATTTGATGAGGCATTGGGGCTAGTTCGCAGGGCAGGGGCCGGGGCTCTGATGGCTAAACTGGATATAGAGTCCGCCTTTCGGCTCCTGCCCATTCACCCCTCCTCTTTTAGGCTTATGGGGTGCTATTTTGAGGGGCAGTACTATGTGGACAAATGCTTGCCCATGGGGTGCTCAATTTCGTGTGCCTACTTCGAGGCTTTCAGCTGCTTCTTGCACTGGGCCATTGCGGAGGTGGCCGGATTCGACGGCCTGGCACACTATTTGGATGATTTTCTGCTGGTTGGGCGGGCAGGATCGTCTGAGTGTGCTTTCCTGATGAAAGTCACTAGGTTTCTAATGGATAGAATGGGAGTTCCTCTGGCGGAAGACAAGTCCCAGGGTCCTTGCACGTGCCTTACTTTTTTGGGCATTGAAGTTGATTCGGTGGCAGAGCAGTGCCGTCTGCCACATGAAAAAGTTCAGCGCATGTTGGAGTCAGTACGCGCTATGAGAGCAGAGCTGTATAGCTCCGTGAAGGATCTTCAAATCCTATTGGGTTTGCTGAACTTTGCCGGCAGGATCATTCCCATGGGAAGAATATTCCTTCGCAGGCTCGAGAGGCAGCTGTGCGGAAAAAGATCGCAGACCCGGAGGTTCCGGGTGTCTGCTGATATGGTGGAAGATCTTAAGGTCTGGGAAGATTTTCTTCTCCACTTTAACGGGATCTGTCTGTGGCGGGAGGTTGTTCCTTCTAACGCAGCGATCCAGTTGTTCACTGATGCGGCTGGGTCCCACGGGTACGGGGCTTTCTTGGCCGGGCAATGGAGCGCGGGCCCATGGCCCGCCGCGTGGATAGAGAGAGGCTTGGTCAGGAACCTATGCCTTCTCGAACTGTTTCCCATACTGGTTGCTCTTGACATTTGGGGCAATCAGCTTCGCGACCGTGAGGTGGTTTTCTGGACAGATAACATGAGCGTTGTTTATGCTGTTAACAGGTTATCATCTAGTTCCCCTCCGGTTGTGCGGTATTTGAGACTGTTGGTGCTGAGGTGTCTGCACCTGAATATTGTGTTCCGTGCTAAGCATGTCCCGGGCGTCCAGAATAGAATTGCTGATGCGCTCTCCCGTTTTCAATGGGAAGCATTTTATGCTTTGGTGCCCGATGCGGACACTAACGGATTGTCCTGTCCCACTTACTTATGGCAGGTGGCGCTGGATGGGGCCCCTTGATTGCGATGGTGCGGGCTTCCCTCGCTCCGTCTACCTGGGCTACGTATGTGAAATACTGGACGGAGTGGATCGCCTTTTGTGACTTCAGGTGTCGTCCCTCCTGTGACGGGGACCAGTGGGGCTTGCTTGACTGGATTACCGAACTTAAAGGTAATGGTGTTTCGAAGACTGCGATGGGTTCACGCCTGGCGGCAGTGTCCTTTTTCTGCAAGTTGTATGGGCTTGTTGACGCCTCGAAGACCTTCCTGGTTAGGCAGGTACTTCGGGGCTGGGGGCGTATGGCCCCCAGGGTCAGGGATTTCAGGGAACCAGTTACCATGGAGCGTCTGGTAACGTTGTGCCAAGTTTTGCCGGCGGTCTGTTCATCCGCCTATGAAACTGCCCTATTCTCAGCCGCCTTTGGGTTGGCTTTTCACGGGGCTCTTAGGGTAGGGGAAATTGTCCCGCCCTCTAAGAATAAGACGGGCGGCCTTTTGCTGCCTCATGTTAGAGACGACGGGTCGTCTATCTTGGTCTTTCTTCCCAGATCCAAAACTGACCAAGAAGGGAGAGGTGCCTGGTTGGCTTTGCCATCCCATGTTGAAGCTGTTTGCTGCCCGGTCAGACTGGTTAAAGCCTATATGGACGTGCGTCCTGAGGGTTTCTCGCAATTTCTAGTTCACGAGGACGGTTCCCCGTTGACTAGATTCCAGTTTAGGAAGGTGTTGGCCTGGGCAGCATCAAAGGCAGGTCTTGATCCCAGGGTGATTGCTCCCCATTCCTTTAGGGTGGGCGCAGCCACCACTGCCGCTAGTTTAGGATGGTCGGCTGACCATATTAGAGCTCTGGGGAGATGGAGGTCGCAAAGGTATCTTTTATACGTTAGGCCTTTGACTGTTTAGAAATGATTATGTTTTGCAGATGCAAGGGATAACCTCTGTTTCTTTTCTTAGGACCAAGGAGCGGTCCACTGAGAGTATGGATTACGGGGCATTCGTACATCCACTGGGCGGAGCTTCGAGCGATCGCGAGACCTGATGGGCGTCAGCTGGGGTTCCCCTCTTCCCGAGTCACTGTTAGGTGGTTAGGGCGCAGGGGGCTTACGTGGCAGGCTCTGCCTGAGTTGCTGCAGGGGGCTTTGCGCAGGTGGGAGAAACCCCATGTACTTATCATTCACGCAGGTGGAAATGATATGGGGCTCCTACCATGCAAACAGCTCAGTGCAGTTATTCAGTCGGATCTGCGCACGATTCAGGCATGGATTCCCCAAGTCAGGATAGGGTGGTCTAACATCATCCCCAGAATAGAATGGCGCCATATGCAGTCTCATCGCGCGGCTTTTCAGGTCCGCAAAAAAATTAACAGAGAAGTGAGGATTTTCTTAGGGCAGTCAGGTGGGTTTGTTGTGGAACATGGGAACATATCAACGGCTGAGAGGTGCCTCTACAGAAGGGACGGGGTGCACCTCTCTGAGAGGGGCATTGACCTGTTCCTCTGTAATTTGAGGCGTGCTATACTTAATCATCTATAGGTGTGGCGGCAAGAGGTGAGCCTGTTGGGCTATCTCTTGTGGCGGTTGGTCCGCGCCCCGGTTTGCCATCAGAGGTAGAGTGACGGCTGCCCAGGGGAGGGTGATCTCTGCAGGCGCGCGCCTGGGGTCCCTCCCATTCTAAGATGCCGAGAACTCCCTAAGCTTCTGCGGCAGCTGAGCTCCGCTTGTGTGGGCATTCACGGGCGCGGTCCATTCTCCTAGCAGGGGGTCCCTACTCCTAGCTAGATTGCCGCCACATGTTTTAGCTGGCCCCGTTGAGTCCAGCCGGTTCTCACGTTCTACAATAAATGCGACCTTCGGGTCTTTTCCCATATATCTGTGTCTGCGTGGTTATTTAAGTATTACAGTTTTATACAAAGTTATTTAAGAGTTATAGTTGTACATAGTTAAGTTGTTGAGTCAGTTCTATGGCTCCAGTTATTATTTGTACATAGTTATGTGTTGAGCCAGTTTTATGGCTCCAGTTATTAAGGTTTTCCAGCAAGCCAGGAGGATAGGGCATTTAATTAATTAAGACAGTGGAGGGCAGCATAGCCCAGAACGACCATAATAATTAAGGCCCTTAGGAGTGTGCTGCTGTGAAGGTTGCAACAATGTTGCATTAGTGAGGGTGGGGTTTAGCTTACCTTTAAGTAGTCAGCTCCCAAGGCCCAAACCCTCTTTTCCAGCTCGTCTTCACAGCGTCCCTCCCTCCCTCCCTGCACTTGTTCACACGGCAATCTTTAGGCTGCTACATCACCAGGGTGTTTCAGCTAGGTGTCCGAGGCTGGATGAGAGCTACGCGGCTTGTTTCCTTAAGTCCAAGGACGGTAGTTTATGACTCCCCAGGTAGTGGCATGGAGACGCGTCTAGTCACACCTGGTCCTACTGGTTCGGAGATCGTTACTTTACACCCTGGTTAGGCGGTTGGTCCGCGCCCCGGTTTGCCATCAGAGGTAGAGTGACGGCTGCCCAGGGGAGGGTGATCTCTGCAGGCGCGCGCCTGGGGTCCCTCCCATTCTAAGATGCCGAGAACTCCCTAAGCTTCTGCGGCAGCTGAGCTCCGCTTGTGTGGGCATTCACGGGCGCGGTCCATTCTCCTAGCAGGGGGTCCCTACTCCTAGCTAGATTGCCGCCACATGTTTTAGCTGGCCCCGTTGAGTCCAGCCGGTTCTCACGTTCTACAATAAATGCGACCTTCGGGTCTTTTCCCATATATCTGTGTCTGCGTGGTTATTTAAGTATTACAGTTTTATACAAAGTTATTTAAGAGTTATAGTTGTACATAGTTAAGTTGTTGAGTCAGTTCTATGGCTCCAGTTATTATTTGTACATAGTTATGTGTTGAGCCAGTTTTATGGCTCCAGTTATTAAGGTTTTCCAGCAAGCCAGGAGGATAGGGCATTTAATTAATTATGTGTATGCACGTGTACATCTGTCTGTGTTTGTTTGTATGTGTGTGTAAGTTTGTATTCATGTGTATCTATGTGTGCCTGTATGTATATGCACGTGTACATCTGTCTGTGTTTGTATGTGTATGTGTGTGTAAGTTTGTATTCATATGTATCTATGTGCAGCTGTATGTGTATGCATGTGTACATCTGTCTGTTCGTATGTGTGTGTAAGTTTGTATTCATGTGTATCTATGTGTGGTTGTATGTGTATGCACGTGTACATTTGTCTGTGTTTGTGTGTGTGTAAGTTTGTATTCGTGTATCTATGTGTGGCTGTATGTGTATGCACGTGTACATTTGTCTGTGTTTGTATGTGTAAGTTTGTATTCATGTTTATCTATGTGTGGCTGTATGTGTATGCACGTGTACATTTGTCTGTGTTTGTATGTATGTGTGTAAGTTTGTATTCATGTTTATGTGTGGCTGTATGTGTATGCACGTGTACATCTGTCTTTGTTTGTATGTGTGTGTGTGTAAGTTTGTATCTATGTGTGGCTGTATGTGTATGCACGTGTACATCTGTCTGTGTATGTGTGTGTGTGTAAGTTTGTACTCGTGAATCTATGTGTTGCTGTATGTGTATGCACGTGTACATTTGTCTGTGTTTGTATGTGTGTGTAAGTTTGTACTCATGTTTATGTGTGGCTGTATGTGTATGCACGTGTACATCTGTCTGTGTGTTTAAGTTTGTATTCATGTGTATCTATGTGTGGCTCTATGTGTATGCACGTGTACATCTGTCTGTGTTTGTATGTGTGTGTAAGTTTGTATTCATGTTTATCCATGTGTGGCTGTATGTGTATGCACGTGTACATCTGTCTGTGTTTGTATGTGTGTATATTGTTTATGTGCGTGTGCTTGCATGTGTTTGTGTATAAGTGTTTGTATGTGTGTATTTATGTTTATGTGTGTGTTCATTTGTCTGTTTGTGTGACTGTGTGTAAATGTGTATTCATGTTTATGTGTGTGTGTTTCCCTTTTTTGTGTATGTGTTTGTGTATGTGTGTATTTATATGTGTGTGTATGCACATGTACATTTGTCTATTTGTATGACTGTGTGTGTAAATGTGTATTCATGTTTATGTGTGTGTGTATAAGTGTTTGTGTGTGTATTGATGTTTATGTGCGTGTGTTTGTGTATAAGTGTGTGTGTATTGATGTTTATGTTTGTGTGTGTATGCACGTTTACATTTGTCTATGTTTATGTGTGTGTGTGTAAATGTGTATTCATGTTTATGTGCGTGTGTTTGCATGTGTGTTTGTGTATAAGTATTGGGTATGTATGTGTGTATTCATGTTTATGTGTGTGTATGCACGTGTATATCTGTCTGTGTTTGTATGTGTGTGTAAGTTTGTATTTATGTGTATCTATGTGTGGCTTTATGTGTATGCACGTGTACGTCTGTCTGTGTTTTTATGTGCGTGTAAGTTTGTATTCATGTCTATCTATGTGTGTCTGTATGTGTATGCACGTGTACATCTGTCTGTGTTTGTATGTATGTGCGTGTAAGTTTGTATTCATGTTTATCTATGTGTGACTGTATGTGTATGCTCGTGTACATCTGTCTGTGTTTGTGTGTGTGTAAGTTTGTATTCATGTGTATCTATGTGTGGCTGTGTGTGTATGCACGTGTACATCTGTCTGTGTTTGTATGTGTGTGTGTAAGTTTGTATTCATGTGTATCTATGTGTGTCTGTATGTGTATGCACGTGTACATCTGTCTGTGTTTGTATAAGTTTGTATTCATGTGTATCTATGTGTGGCTGTATGTGTATGCACGTGTACATCTGTCTGTGTTTGTATGTGTGTGTAAGTTTGTATTCATGTGTATCTATGTGTGGCTGTATGTCTATGCACATTTGTCTGCACATGTATGACTGTGTGTAAATGTGTATTCATGTTTATGTGTATGTTTGCATGTGTGTTTGTGTGTGTAAGAGTTTATTCATGTTTGTGTTTGTGTGTATGCACGTGTACATTTGCCTGCTTTTGGGTGTGTATTCATGTATATGTGTGTATGCACGTGTACATTTGTCTGTGTGTGTGTATTAATGTTTATGTGTGTATGCACATGTAAATTTGGCTGTGTTTGTATGTGTTTATGTGTGTATTCATGTATATGTGTGTATGCACGTGTACATTTGTCTGTGTGTGTGTATTCATGTATATGTGTGTATGCACGTGTACATTTGTCTGTGTGTGTGTATTCATGTATATGTGTGTATGCACGTGTACATTTGTCTGTGTGTGTGTATGCACGTGTACATTTGTCTTTGTGTGTGTATTCATGTATATGTGTGTATGCACGTGTACATTTGTCTGTGTGTGTGTATGCACGTGTACATTTGTCTGTGTGTGTGTATTCATGTTTATGTGTGTATACACATGTAAATTTGGCTGTGTTTGTATGTGTGAATTCATGTTCGTGTCGTGTGTGTATACATGTGTACATTTTGCTGTGTTTGCATGTACTTGTGTATAAGTATGTGTGTTTGGGTATGTCTCTATATATATATATATATTTGTGTGTGTATGCATGTGTACATTTGTCTGTGTTTATATGTGTATATGTGTTTTCATGTTTATGTGTGCATACACATGTATATTTGTCTGTGTTTGTATGTGTTTATATGTATATATGTGTTTTCATGTTTATGTGTGCATACACATGTATATTTGTCTGTGTTTGTATGTGTTTTATGAGTGTATACATGTTTAGGTGTGAATGCACATGCACATTTGTCTGTATGTATGTTTTTGTATAAGTGTGTGTATGTGTATATGTGTTTGTGTATAAGTGTGTGAGCTTGTGTGTTTGTGTATAATTGTGTGTGCATGTGTTTGTGTATAATTGTCTGTGCATGTGTGTTTTATGTATGTGTGTGTGTATATGTGTTTGTGTATAAGTGTGTGTGCATGTGTGTTTGTGTATAAGTGTGTGTGCATGTGTGTTTGTGTATAATTGTGTGTTCATATGTGTTTGTGTATAAGTGTGTGTGTATGTGTGTTTGTGTATAATTGTGTGTGCATGTGTGTTTGTGTATAAGTGTGTGTGTTTGTGTATAAGTGTGTGTGCATCTGTGTTTGTGTATAACTGTGTGTGCATGTGTGTTTGTGTATAAGTGTGTGTGTTTGTGTATAAGTGTGTGTGTATGTGTGTTTGTGTATAACTGTGTGTGCATATGTGTTTGTGTATAAGTGTGTGTGCATGTGTGTTTGTGTATAATTGTGTGTGCATGTGTGTTTGTGTATAAGTGTGTGTGCATGTGTGTTTGTGTATAATTGTGTGTGCATGTGTGTTTGTGTATAAGTGTGTGTGTTTGTGTATAAGTGTGTGTGCATGTGTGTTTGTGTATAATTGTGTGTGCATGTGTGTTTGTGTATAAGTGTGTGTGCATGTGTGTTTGTGTATAATTGTGTGTGCATGTGTGTTTGTGTATAAGTGTGTGTGTTTGTGTATAAGTGTGTGTGTTTGTGTATAAGTGTGTGTGCATGTGTGTTTGTGTATAAGTGTGTGTGCATGTGTGTTTGTGTATAATTGTGTGTTCATATGTGTTTGTGTATAAGTGTGTGTGTATGTGTGTTTGTGTATAATTGTGTGTGCATGTGTGTTTGTGTATAAGTGTGTGTGTTTGTGTATAAGTGTGTGTGCATCTGTGTTTGTGTATAACTGTGTGTGCATGTGTGTTTGTGTATAAGTGTGTGTGTTTGTGTATAAGTGTGTGTGTATGTGTGTTTGTGTATAACTGTGTGTGTTTGTGTATAATTGTGTGTTCATATGTGTTTGTGTATAAGTGTGTGTGTTTGTGTATAATTGTGTGTTCATATGTGTTTGTGTATAACTGTGTGTGTTTGTGTATAATTGTGTGTGCATGTTTGTTTGTGTATAAGTGTGTGTGTTTGTGTATAAGTGTGTGTGCATGTGTGTTTGTGTATAATTGTGTGTGCATGTGTGTTTGTGTATAAGTGTGTGTGTATGTGTGTTTGTGTATAATTGTGTGTGCATGTGTGTTTGGTTATGTCTCTGTATATATATATTGGTGTGTATATGTGCATGTTTTTGTGTGTTTATTTGTACATATGTGTGCCTGTCAGTGTGTATGTGTTTTGCATGTAATACACTGTGTAATAAAATGACCCAAGCACAATGATATAATTATAAACAAACAAAGACCATATTTATTTATACTTTTAACTAGCAAGATAAGAAATTAGCATTTGGACATCAGTCATGTGATATCTAGCTGCCATGATTTGAAGAAACAAGACTGTGCTCCTTATGTTCAGAGCTGTGTTGATTTATGTTAGGAAGAGAGAGTGAAGCAGTTTTCTAGACCAATCAATTTTACTGGTTCTGAGTTTACTATGAGAAAGAAACACAATTTCCATTCTCTCCAACTGTATTAACTTTAAACCTGGTGTATATTTTTAAATTGACCACATGGTACCCCAATTTTACAGAATAGATTATCTGTTTTTAATTACAATTTCTCAAGTTATTAAAGGGGCATGAATCCCCCAAAAAAATATTTCAATGATTCAGATAGAGTATACCATTTTAACAACTTTCCAATTTACTTCTAATATTTAGTTTGCTTTGATCTCTTGGTATCCTTTTTTGAAAAACATACCTAGGTAGGCTCATGTGCTGGGAGCTAGCTGCAGATTGGTGGATGCACATATTGTATATATACCTTTATCTTTAGCTTGCTGGTGTGTTCAGCTAACTCCCAGTAGTGCATTGCTGCTTCTTCAATAAAGGATACCAATAGATTGAAGCAAAAA
Organism: Bombina bombina; assembly: GCF_027579735.1. NCBI lineage: Eukaryota > Metazoa > Chordata > Amphibia > Anura > Bombinatoridae > Bombina > Bombina bombina. The sequence continues at coordinate 383,792,143 of NC_069505.1, forward strand.
TGGTCATATAAGTCAGTTGAAAAGTTGTTGAATATTGTATGTTCAATCTGAATCATGAAAGAAGAATTTGGAGTTTCATGTCCCTTTAAGTTAAACCTGGTGCTTAAATGTATAGTAAATACCATGTTATTACAAGGATTTCTGTTGTGTTGCTATAAAATAACATCAGCCAAGTCTTAACATTTTTAAAACAAATTAACAACCTTTTTACTGTAATTTGCCTTATTTGGAGGAGCCAATGTGGCCTTTATATGCAACAGGGTTAGCACTGATAAGTCAGCAGGGTGTATTTCAAGTCCTGAGAAATACAAAATACACAATTTTCAATATACTAAATAAAATAAAAAAGCGCTCAAGTATAAAGCAAGAACAGATATTTCCCTAATGTGTAAAACGTTTGCTATATGCCTATATACAAGTTCATAAATACCAATACTTCTATAGGAAGTTTCAAGATTGCAACTTTCACAATAGGATCCCATTAAATATGGTGTCTCCTTTAATAGACTGATATTAGTTAAAATAATACTCCTCACTCGAAGTGCTGCTTGAAGTAAGGCAAATCCACTCGTGTTTTTTACTGCCGGCTTTAAAGGACAAACTGAAAAATACAAATCATAGTGCAGCTCTGATTCAATTTTCAATGCTAAATTACATGAAATGGGGGGGGGGATAAATAATTACAATATATTGCAAATTGTTTCATTATGCATAACTAAACATTTTAAGATTAAAATTTAACAGGTTGGAAAACTTAATTTTCAACCACCTGGCCACAAGAGGGTCAAACCACTCATTTGAAAGAGGAAGTAGTCCTGTTTGTTCACATACCTCTCTGAGTTATAGGCTATTGTACTGCGTAACAGCAGGATCACACTCTAGATATGTGCCAAAGTGGGCCAGGGGGCATTTGCTTTTTCTTGCCCTCCCCTGTTAAGAAAGATTAGATTACTCGGATTAATCTTTGGAAAAAATTTTTTTTATCATGGAATGGCAATTTTGATTGACATGCTGACACAGTTAATGCTGATACAGTTCATGCTGATACAGTTCATGCTGATACAGTTCATGCTGATACAGTTAGTAAAGTTAGTAATATATATATTTGTTTATTAACTTTGTATTACAGGAAGACAATGTCTACATGGCACAAGGATATATATGTCATACAGTGGTACAACCGTAACAGAAAGCACAAAGAAAACAAACCAGAACTGCATGAAGACCGGTGTTAAAGGGACAGTAAAGTCATAATTAGACATTCATGATTCAGACAGAGCATACAATTTATTATTATTTCATTTGCTTCCTTCTTTTGTTATCCTTTGCGGCTCCTGAGTTTACCTAGATAAACCTTTCAGCAAAGAACCTAGGTTCTAGCTGCTGATTGGTGGCTGCATATATAAACCGATTGTCATTGGCTCACCCATGTGTTCAGTTAGAAACCAGTAGTGTATTGCATGCTTCTTCAACAAATGATACCAAGAGAATGAAACAAACTAAATAATAGAAGTAAATTGGAAAGTTGTTTAAAATTGTATTCTCTATCTGAATCGTGTAAGAAAACGTTTGGGTTTCATGTCCCTTTAATGTCCTCTTGTCTATGTGCCACATTACAATGATTACTGTTATAGAAGTATATAAAATGGTTGTCCTTAGTCAAGTTGGTCATGTTCCGATACCAGCCAGAACCATGAGAGAACCATGTTGATTGTCAATAAGACTCTTATTATGATTATCCTGTAAACTAAGAAGGAACTTTTTAGTAAAACAAATAATTCAAATAACTTTAGCATCTTTTCTTTCAAGAGAGATTTCTAATACAAGGTTGCATTAAAGAGGTAGTATAGGGAGGATATAGGGAAGCAGAGATGAGGAAAGATATCAATGTTAGGATAGTAGCGTGGGTGTGGAGGGAGGGGTCCCGATTAAGGGAATCATGTCTCTATATATGTGGTCTCAAGTCTGTGTTATTTGTACCCAGTAGAATTTGATCTCTAGAAAGAAGGCCAATTGTTTATGCTTGAGAAATCCATATTCCTCAAGTATCAAAAGTTCATGGGTTCTGTTCTGTCTAGACACATCTTTTTATTGGGTGATATAGGTGTTTTCCAGTGTTTCTCTATAAGGGATTTGGTGCTGTTAATTCCTATCGGAGGTAGCTGCATCCTAATTTTACATTTAATGATAGATAAGTTGTTGAGTAATGCCATTCTAGGTGCTAATACAAAAGGTTTTGGATAAAGAGTTTGATAATGTGATTACTATAGATCAAAGTTAATGTATAATTGGGCATTCCCACCACATATGGAAAAATGTGCAAAGAGATCCACAGCCTCTCCAGCATCTACCGGAAGCCATTTATAGATTTTAAGTACAAAGAGTAAAAGGTTGGGGAAAAGATATGTCCATTTAAACCCCTCTAAAAAATGTTTTGCCAATAATAAAGTCCAATATTGGAAATATCACTGTAACTATAAAGAACGTGGGGGGTGCTCAGTGTCCAAAAATGTATTAAAGGGACAGTCTACACCAGAATTTTTATTGTTTTAAAAGATAGATAATCCCTTTATTACCCATTCCCCAGTTTTGCACAACCAACACAGTTATAGTAATATACTTTTAACCTCTGTGATTATCTTGTATCTAAGCCTCTGCAAACTGCCCCTTTATTTCAGTTCTTTTGACAGACTTGCAGTTTAGCCAATCACTGCCTGCTCCCAGATAACTTCACGTGCACAAGCACAGTGTTATCTATATGAAATACGTGAACTAATAGCCTCTATTGGTGAAAAACTGTTCAAATGCATTCTGAAAAGAGGTGGCCTTCAAGGTCTAAGAAATTAGCATATGAACCTCCTAGATTAAGCTTTCAACTAAGAATACCAAGAGAACAAAGCAAAATTGGTGATAAAAGTAAATTGGAAAAGTGTTTAAAATTACATGCTCTATCTGAATCATGGAAGTTTATTTTGGCCTAGACTGTCCCTTTAAGCAAAAAAGAAAAGAGTAAAGGTAGACGAGTCTAGAGCACTCACAGAGTGTATGGTAATTAGTACAAATAATGATGGCAGGGGAAACCACCAACCGAGGAGACAAATAAAACTTAACATTTAATTATTTTAATTAAAAATGTATATTGACCAGTGTATGTGTTAAAACTTAGATTGAAAAAGAATATTGAGTGCCAGCAATCACAAAGTGCTAATAGAAATATTGATCAACAGAAAGGCTCCACACAGACCAATGCAAACAAACACGCTAGTGTAGGATTGACCTCACAACGTATTAAACTAATAAATTGCAGCCACAAAAGCAAGTAAGCAGAGGTCTGAGTGGAGACTACAGCTGACTGTAACAGATATAAATCGCTCCAAAAGAGCTGAATAGTCATTCAGCTCTTTTGGAGCGATTTATATCTGTTACAGTCAGCTCTTTTGAAGTGATTTATATCTGTTACAGTCAGCTGTAGTCTCCACTCAGACCTCTGCTTACTTGCTTTTGTGGCTGCAATTTATTAGTTTAATGCGTTGTTAGGTCAATCCTCTTTTTTAGGTAATGGTTCTTTTTGCAGCATTCTAGCGTGTTCGTTTGTATTGGTCTGTGTGGAGCCTTTCTGTTAATCGATATTTCTATTAGTACTTTGTGATTGCTGGCACTCAATATTCTTTTTTAATCTAAGTTTTAACACACTGGTCAATATACATTTTTAATTATAATAATTAAATGTTAAGTTTTATTTGTCTCCTCAGTTGGTGGTTCCCCTGCCATCATTATTTTAACTAATTACCATACACTCTGTGAGTGCTCTAGACTCGTCCACGTTTTCTCTTTTCTTTTTTGTTTTTTATAGATTTTATCTAATCTGTCTGGTGTTAAATACCACCCTAGGAGGACTTTGTAGTTCATTTCTAGGACTTGAGGTAACACTGACGATCTTTTAGTGAATTTAAATACTTGTATGCCATTCTCTATCATGGATTATGGTTCTGAGATTGGTTTGCCATTTTTGAGTGTAGAGGGGGTTATCTGGATAGATATTGCTTTTTATGATTCTGTTGGTTAGTGGGTGGGATCTGAAGGTTGGCCTAACCTCTATGCATAGCAGTTCGAAAGATGTTAGTGGCCTTAGCAGGTCATGTTTAAATGGGGAGGTGTTTAACATGATTCTGTTGGTTAGTGGGAGGGATCTGAAGGTTGGCCTATCCCCTATGCATAGCAGTTCGAAAGATGTTATTGACCTTAGCAGATCATGTTTAAATGGGGAGGTGTTTAACACATGTTGCAGTTGAGCATATTTTAGCCACAAATTGTAGTGATATCCTATTGTGTCTTTTAATTTTATTCTGTCCATTAATTTACCATTTTCTAAAAGATTAGCCCAAGGGATTGTGTAGCCCCATTCTGTGGTGTTTTGGGTTTTAAGTTTTAATCCTCTGTTAAGTTCTGCATTGCGTGGTATGGGCAAGAGAGGGTATTTCTTAGTAGCTATTCCTTTTATGTTATGAAGTATGCTATTCCACTCTAAGAAGACATGTTTGTGTATAGTCAGTTGTTAGCAGGTTGGAGGTCTACTATCCCTTGAAACCCATCATAATGCCCCTACTAACATTTTTTTTAAATTTAAGAGTTGACAGAGACCCAGGCTTTGCCAATCTAAGATCCTCTGTAATGTTTTTGCTTTATAATATGTTAATATGGTTAGGAACTCACAGTCCACCTGCCTCTGTTTCTCTATATAAGGTGTTACTATTTATTCTAGGTTTTTTGTTACCCCAAATATAATTATTGCTTGATTGTTGTAACTGTTTCAAGTAAGTCAATGGTAGGGATACAGGCAGAGCTTAGAAAAGATATATAATTCAGGGTAAAATGCTCATTTTGATGGCCTGCATCCTATCATACCACAAGATTAGGATTTAGATAGATTCCCAGATATTTGAGGGCTACTGTCTGATGTTTTAGGTGACAGATTGTCACGTTCAGTCTTTGTAAGGTGGATATTTAAGATTTCAGATTTTGTGTAGTTTATGAGAAAATTGGAAGATAGGCTGAAGTTATGAAATTCTTTAAGAACCTCTGGCATTGACGATGTTGGAGATGATAGGGTTAGTAACACATCGTCGGCGTACATAGCAATTTTTTGGTTGTGTGGTCCTAGGAATATTATTATCTTTATTTATAATGTGCCAAAAGATTAAGCAGCACTATACAGGGTATAGTAAATAAAGACAATACAGAGATTAGCTGTCTGGGACAGGAAGATTAGAGATCCCTGCTTAATAAGATTACACGTGCTACAGCTTATTACTCAATATGGGACAGATTTTTTTTTCTTGACTTGCAGCACTATTTTTTTATGATGAATTTTCTTACAGCTAGATTACGAGTTTTGTGTTATGAGTGAAAAAGCATAGTTATGCTTCATAACGATGCTTTTTCAATAACGCCGCTATTACAAGTCTAGTAAGAATAGGTGTACCGCACACCTTTTTGAACGTCACGCAATGTCAGTACCGCACTTTTTCAATGGGACTTCCATAGCGCTGCTATTACGAGTTTGCGGTGAGGCCAAAAAGTGAGCGTTACAGCTTAAAACGACAAGATCCGTAACGCCATCTAAAATCAGTAGTTATGAGTTTTATGCTACAAAGCTGTAACATAAAACTCATAACTAAACTGTCACAAAATACACTAACACCTATAAACTACCTATTAAGCCCTAAACCGAGGCCCTCCCGAATCGCAAACACTAAAATAAAATTATTAAACCCTACTCTGCCGCTCTGGACATCGCCACCACTTAAAAAATGTATTAACCCCTATTCCGCCGCTCCCCGACATCATCGCCACTATAATAAATTATTAACCCCTAAACCGCCACCCTCCTGCATCGCAAACACTATTTAAATATTATTAACCCCTAATCTGCCGTCCGCCCACACCGCCGCTATAATAAACCTATTAACCCCTAAACCGCAAGCCCCCCACAATGAAATATACTAAATTAAACTATTAACCCTTAAACCTCTGGCCTCCCACATCCCTACAGAAATATATTAACCCCTAAACCTAACCCTAACGTAACCCTAAGTCTAAGTCTAACCCTAACACTCCCTAACTTTAAAATAAATAAAATCAATCTAAATAAAACTTACAATTATTACCTAAATAATTCCTATTTAAAATGAAATACTTACCTATAAAATAAAACCTAAGCTAGCTACAATATAACTAATAGTTATATTGTAGCTAGCTTAGGTTTTATTTTTATTTCACAGGTAAGTTTGTATTTATTTTAACTAGGTAGACTAGTTAGTAAATAGTTACCTAGTTAAAATAAATTCAAAGCTACCTGTAAAATAAAACCTAACCTGCCTTACACTAAAACCTAACATTACAATAAAATAAATTAAATTAATCAAATAGAATTATCTAAATTACAAAAAAAAAATAAACACTAACATACACAAAATAAAAAACGAAATTATCAAAAATAAAAACGAATTACTCTTAAAGTGATTGTAAAGTCAGCCTCCTGTCTAAACATCTGTGTAACAGTTATCAAGAAAAAACTTGACTTTCATTCATCAAATTTTAATATTTCAAATGGTTACCTGTATTTTCATTATCTTCTACTAATTTTCGGTAAAAGCATCCTCCTACCGGCATTCGCGCTCCGTTCCTGTCGTTTTTGATTGACGTCTTAATAGCCAATAACGGCTCTAACCACAGGGGGACCACCCCCTTACCATGACGTAATACGTCCTTATTGCGCATGCGTTCGTTTGCGGTGCAGAGCTAATCTGTTGTAAGCTCGTGCACATTTCGCGCATGCACAATAGAAGTAAACACAGCGTCGCAATAGAATTTTATACGGAGTCCTGTCATTTCCTCTGTATTGTAACGCTTGGATTAGTAGATATGAAAGGGCTCCGTATATAGGTTAGATTGTCTTATTTATCTTATCTTTCTGACCAACTATGTTTACGAAGATTTGCGCAATGCGCATGCGCAATGGAAAATATACACGGGAGCGCGCAGTGCCGATACGTAAACAGCGGGTGGGACCGCTGTTTACGTAATATGGAGGAGAATTAGAAAACAGTGAGTGGGAGGAGCGGGTAAGTGAATGATCGATATTTATTAGATAACATAAAAACGAAATCATAAATTTTATTAAAAACTTATTGTGGCCGTATGCTTAATCGGATGATTCTCTACCAAACTATAAAATACAAACCTGGAAAATTTACATTCACTTTAATCTAATAGCCCTATTAAAAAAAAACAACAAAAAAAAACCTACACTAAACTGCCAATGGCCCTTAAAAGGGCCTTTTGCGGGGCATTGCCCCAAAGAAATCAGCTCTTTTACCTGTAAAAAAAATACAAACAACCCCCCAACAGTAAAACCCACCACCCACACAACCAAACCCCCCCAAACAAACCAAATAAACCTAAGCTAACCATTGCCCTGAAAAGGGCATTTGGATGGGCATTGCCCTTTAAAGGGCATTTAGCTCTTTTACATTGCCCAAACCCTAAGCTAAAAATAAAACCTACCCAATACACCCTTTAAAAAACCTAACACTAACCCCCAATGATCCAATTACAGTTTTCGAAGACCGGACATCCATCCTCATCCAGCGGGCAGAAGTCTTCATCCAAGCGGGCAGAAGTCTTCATCCAAGCGGCAGAAGTCTTCATCCAAGCGGCAGAAGTCTTCATCCAGACGACATCTTCTATCTTCATCTATCTGGCTCAGAGCGGGTCCATCTTCAAGACATCCGGCGCGGAGCATCCTCTTCTTACGATCGCCGCTGGAAAATTAAGTTTCCCTTTAAGTGACGTCATCCAAGATGGCGTCCCTTTCATTCCGATTGGCTGGTAGAATTCTATCAGCCAATAGGAATTAAAGGGGAAAAAAATAAAAAAAAAATAACTATTTACTAACTAGTCTACCTAGTTAAAATAAATACAAACTTACCTGTGAAATAAAAAGAAAACCTAAGCTAGCTACAATGTAACTATTAGTTATATTGTAGCTATCTTAGTTTTAGATCACAGGTAAGTATTTAGTTTAATTATTTAGGTAATAATTGTAAGTTTTATTTAGATTTATTTTAATTATATTTGTAAGGGGGTGTTAGGGTTAGGGTTACGTTAGGGTTAGGTTTATGCTTACGGTTAGAGTAACTTTACGGTTAGGTTTAGGGGTTAATATATTTATTTAGTGTTAGTGATGTTGTAGGCCAGAGGTTTAGGGGTTAATAACTTTAGCATAGTGGAGGCGACATTGGTGGCGGCAGATTAGGGGTTAATAACTGTAATGTAGGTGGCGGCGATGTTAAGGGCGGCAGATTAGGGGTTAATAGTTTTATTTAGGTGGCGGCGATGTTAAGGGCTGCAGATTAGGGGTTAATAACATTATGCAGGTTGCGGCGATTTCGGGGGCGGCAGATTAGGGGTGTTTAGACGTGGTTTTTATGTTAGGGTGTTAGGTTTAAACTTAACTTTTTCTTTCCCCATAGACATCAATGGGGCTGCGTTACGGAGCTTTTATTTCTGCGATTGCATGTGTTAGGCTTTTTTTTGCTGGCTCTCCCCATTAATGTCTATGTGGAAATCGTGCACGAGCACGTCAAACCAGCGTTCGTATTTGGGTGAAGCATGGAGCTCAATGCCACCATATCGCCCGTGCAAGCCTGCTTTTTGCAAACCTGTAATAGCAGCACTATGAAAGGTGACCAATGAAAATAACGTACACGAAATTAGCAAGCAGCCATAACGCCATTACTTGTAATCTAGCTGTTAGTTAGATAAATAGATAGTTAGATAGATAGAAAGATAGATAGGTAGATAGATCAAACTGGAACATAATAAGGTAGCTCAGTGTATATAGAAAAGGTTAAGGACAAAGAACTAATAGCTTGAGTAAACCCATCTATAGGCAGGTATAAATGGAGGATCTCTCTTATCAGGATGTGATGAGTCACTGGGTTGCCCTACTAAAAAGACCTGAATACATTATACACCATTATAAGGCAATATTTGTGAATATAATCACAAAACCAGGGTGCCTCCTTGTGTAACACTGATATGACACAATAATCATATACACGTAAGGACTTGTACTCACAAGTGTGTTAGCACCCAATTGTGCTTAGTGTGGCAGACTGGGAACTCTCAGTGTCTTAGCTCACCGGTCCCTGGTGCCGGTGTTATTCTCCCAAACACTTCTGATGTAATGTAAAATGCTCCAGCTCTCAGTATATAATAAAAAACACTGGTTTAATAAAACATGAATAAAAATATTGGGAATATCATCCACCCAAATCATATAAAACAGATAACAACGCGTTTCTCAGTTCCCCTGGCTGTTTCCTCAGGCTTCTGTTTACTCACTGAGAGAACTGGCTTTTAAACACATAACCACCAACACACACTATGGGGCCGATTTATCAAGGGCCAAATAGCCCCTGATGCCCCTGTTTCCGCATGAGCCTTCAGGCTCGCCGGAGACAGCAGTTATGAAGCAGCAGACTTAAGACTACTGCTCCATAAGTGGTCCGCTGCCTCTGAGGCTGCGGTGTGCAATCTGCCTGATCCTATACGATCGGGTTGATTGATACCCCCTGCTAGCGGCCGCAAATCTGCAGGGGGCAGCATTGCACAAGCAGTGCACCAGAACTGCTTGTGCAGTGATAAATGCAGACAGCGTATGCTGTCGGCACTCAGCGATGTCTGTCGGACATGATATGCTACAGCGTATCATGTCGGACAGACAATGATAAATCGGCCCCTATGTGTGCACACCCCTTGACCAGGTGCGCTTGACCTTATTATCATTGTTAATCCATGTGATTGAATCACTAACATTTATGTATGCAGAGCTTCCAATTCTAAAACTACAAGAATACTCTCAAACGATGAATCTAACACATATGACATCCATAAACAACTCAATTCCATCTCAACGTTAGTGGACAAAATACAAATCAGTATTTCTTTGATGCATATATCATGGAGCCTACCATATGTAAATTATCAACACTTCCTTTTGCTTACCTTCGTTTAGAGTGATATTAGAGGAAAAAAGAGGCAGGGACCGCTACCTGCTGATCGTAATCCAGCCATGTAATCGTGCAAGTTTTGTTTGGGTTGTTTACTTCCGCATTCGTATTCGTAGAACTCAAACTAGCTCAAACTAATGATATATAACAGATTGTTGTGAAGGTTGACTGGCTCTTTAAAGGGACAGTATACACAAATTTTCATATAACTGCATGTAATAGACACTGCTATAAAGAATAATATCAGACATCCCAACCTGCAAAAACATGTTTCAGGGAGGGCCCCCCCCCCCCTCTCACTGGCAATTTACAAAGTGAGAGGACAGCTCTACTCTACTACACACAACAGTGTAATCATTGTAAAGGCAGCTTTACCCAACTACATGACAGTGGGGCATAACTGGAGCAGCATGCTGTAAGGTCTTTTCTATGTTACATTACACTGAAGCATTACTGTAGGGGCAACCATACTCTGCTCTATAACACTGGTGCTTAACGGGAGTCTCAGCCATACACTCCTTCATTAGTTTGGTGCATTATGGGAATGATTGCCTTACTTTGACCCATATTGCTCTAGTACATAACATAAATGGGGTTTTAATAAATTTGTCTTCACTACCACAATAATTGTCTATCCCCTCCCTGTCATAACCACCGGTCCTGGTTACCCATGCATTCTGTATATTCATTATGCCGGTATTCTGTTGCTCACACTCTTATTTCCACGCTGCCACTCAGAGAACTACCAAGCCGGTATTACCAGACCGATGGAGCCAATCAGCAGAAAACAATAAACAGCACATTCAATGGGAAACCAGAAAAATTGTTTTAAGGTTGAAAAACCAGTTTCATTAGTAAGACTGAATGACAAACCCTAAAGCCAATCATACAAGGGAGAGGGTCTGTACCCCTGTTCAATAGGATTTTCAGATACCTGGGCAGGCTGCAGCATATGAATGAATGGGTGTGGTCCTACGGCCGCTCAGCCAATAGGCGCCAGTGTGTAAAAGCAAGCCCCACCTCCCCAGACAGGCCAAGCTCACTAACCATGAGTTTCCTGGATATTATATTTAGTTTGCAGGCGTCAGGGAAACACTATTTCAATCCGGGAGACTCCCAGAACTTCCAGGAGAGTTGGGATGTCTGTAATAAACACAGATACTGATATAAAAATATAGTATAAAACCGTTTAAAACTTAGAAGCTTCCAGTTTAGCACAGTTTAAAAGGTTACTGGAACACCCACTGCAAGTGGGAAATAGCAGACACCCCCTCCCCCTTCCTTTGCATATGAAAAGACCCTTTACACAAACAGGAGCAAGCTGGAGCTGTTATTTAAAAATAAGCAAAACTATTTATTTAAAAAAAAAAAAAAAAAACTGTATGGGCTATACCAATGGATCATCTACAAAACATTTATGCAAAGAAAAATCTAGTGTATAATGTCCCTTTAATGGGAGTTCCCTCAAACGGCCAATCTGTCCGCTCCATAAACTAGACCTTATAGACGATTGGATTGTTATAATAATAATAAACACGCATTTTATTAAGCTCATATATGAATTTTGAATGTTAGGTGCATATAATTTCCCATGACTATCTTTTTACAATTGTGTTCATCTATTCTATCGAACACGCATTTGAAATGCATTCTTAAACATAAGGATCATTGAAACTCAACCTTAGTAACAAGGGTTCAATTGTGGACAAAAGCTGGAATAAAATAAAATGAATTAACAACTATTGAATTTATATATCGTTACTAACATATAATATAAAAATGTGACTGTGATAGAAATAACTTAATATTGTTGTTGTGTGCTCTAGAATAGTCCATACTAATAATAGCATGGATTTTATGTGCATGAATCTCCTGTAAAAGGAGTTATAAATTAATATTTACATTTTTAAACTTAAAGGGACACTGAACCCAATTCTTTTCTATCGTGATTCAGATAGAGCATGCAATTTTAAGCAACTTTCTAATTTACTCCTATTAACAAATTTTCTTCATTCTCTTGGTATCTTTATTTGAAATGCAAGAATGTAAGTTTAAATGCCGGCCCATTTTTGGTAAACAACCTTGCTGATTGGTGGATAAATTCATCCACCAATAAAAAAGTGCTGTCCATATTCCTGAACCAAAAAAGCCTAGATGCCTTCTTTTTCAAATAAAGATAACAAGAGAACGAAGAAAAAATGATAATAGGAGTAAATTAGAAAGTTGCTTAAAATTGCATGCTCTATCTGAATCACAAAAGAAAAAATTTGGGTTCAGTGTCCCTTTAAACACTTGTATGTGTGAGCTAATCTAATCAAAGGATGGCAAGATTGATCTAGATAAGGGATAAATATGCTTTATATTATGATTAAACCTAAATATGTTATCAGGAACAGTGGGGATAATGGAATATATGTTATTATCTGATTTATTAATTTATTGGAATGATTCTAAATTCTCAGTATAGCCAAAAGTGTATATATATAAATAAATGCACATATCTATATCTATATATTTATTTAGAGATAAAGGGTTGGGGGGAGTAGAGTTATAAAAATAGTGCCAGGTTTTACCCAAATTTACATATTTCACTTATTATTCAAATACTAGAATTATAGATTCTACAAGAAGGCAAAACTAGGAGTGGATTACTCACTGAGAGACCTAACAACAACTAGACAAACTAGTTGCAACTGAGAGTACAACAAAGTTATAAAGAGAGAGTAAATCCACTTATGCATATTCACACTTTTCCTCTACTTATATCATAAGGTTTCCCAAAAAATAATAAAATCGTTCCCAAACATTCACACATTATAGTTTATTGATTCAACTAAGGAACTCACACTCATACAGTAGCAGAAGCTGTGAATTAAAACCACTTAAACTCTGTGGTTTGCATAATAGCCTTTAAGTCAAAATATCACTATCAAATATCCTCCATCCAGGTAAATTAAAGTTAACTAAGCCCTTACAATCCGGGGGCTGTTTTACTTTTACATATATAATAAAGGATAAGAGGATATATTGTTATTAACTACTTAGTACATAATTTTCACAAGAGTAAGCAAAGTTAAAAACGGACGATAGGAGAGACAAAGCTGCCCCTATTGGACCCCTGACGCGCGTCAGGGGTCCGATAGGGGCAGCTTTGTCTCTCCTATCGTCCGTTTTTAACTTTGCTTACTCTTGTGAAAATTATGTACTAAGTAGTTAATAACAATATATCCTCTTATCCTTTATTATATATGTAAAAGTAAAACAGCCCTCGGATTGTAAGGGCTTAGTTAACTTTAATTTACCTGGATGGAGGATATTTGATAGTGATATTTTGACTTAAAGGCTATTATGCAAACCACAGAGTTTAAGTGGTTTTAATTCACAGCTTCTGCTACTGTATGAGTGTGAGTTCCTTAGTTGAATCAATAAACTGTAATGTGTGAATGATTGGGAACGATTTTATTATTTTTTGGGAAACCTTATGATATAAGTAGAGGAAAAGTGTGAATATACATAAGTGGATTTACTCTCTCTTTATAACTTTGTTGTACTCTCAGTTGCAACTAGTTTGTCTAGTTGTTGCTATATCTATATATACCTCACATACCAGTGTGTGCATATGTATATTACCAGGATCTAGAAACCATGACTACTTGTACATATAATGTGTCATATTCGTAAATCTCTTAAAAGCAGATTCATAGACATATAGGTAGGTTAAGCCCATGGGTGGACAAGGGGCTAATAGACCATATAAAAGGGGACAAATGTACTAATATAGAAGGAGGACTATTTCAATCTAGTGGGGGTGTGGGCTTATATTTTCATGTGGATGTGCGCTAGTGGGCTCCATATAAAGATTACATCCAAATGCAATTCGCAATAAAAACAGTCAGAAAGCTGCCATGTCTATATGTTCGTTAAACCCGATGGAAAAAGGGTGTTAAATGTATGTAACCAATTATTTTTCTTCTATCTGAGTCTGGAAAGCCTATTGGAACCCTGTTTGGGTGGGATTTTTTCCAGCAGGGTCATCTATGGAAGGTACATTGATGATGCTTATGATACAGCTTTAGAGTTTGCCATTTCCTTACAAATGTATGATGCACAATCTGACATTTTAAAGAATAGATTTAAGGAAAAAAGTTATCCCCACAGTCTCATAGAAGAAAGCTATCTGAAAGCCAGACAACTTAAACTATACTTAATTTGTCGACAACTAGAGTCTCAGCCAAGAACCTTAATGTAATAAAAATACAAACAAAACATCTGTTATTACAAATTATAACTCCAACTATAGGGCTAAAAAAAATAAGTATTTACTCAAGAAAGACCCCATTTTGAGACAAACATTGGATGATAAGCCCAAAGTTACTTTCAGAAGGGCAATCACTAAAAAACAGCAATTGGCCACTGTAACGCTCGTGGGATACTCCTCTATCAGACCAAACTCGGCCAGTAGTCTTGTTATCCCGGCGTCTAGCCGGAATGATAGGGAATATCCAAGAGCAGAGAAAATTAGTGAGATGAGGAAGGCGGCACTCACCACAGGCAGGACAGTCCCCAGCGGCAACAGCAGAGCAGTCCAAGGATGAATCACCAGAATGGTCAGGCAGGCAGGGTTTTGCAACAGCAAAGCAATCCAAGAATAAACCACTAGAATGGTCAGGCAGACAGGGCTTGGCAACAGTGAAGCAGTCCAAGAATAAACCACTAGAATGGTCAGGCAGGCAGGGTTTGGCAACAGTAAAGCAGTTCAGCAGATTGAGGGTTAAGGCAGGTAGAGTATTCAGACAGGCAGGTTCAGCAATAGTAATCAATCCAGCAGTTAAGGCTTAAGGCAGGAAGAGTAGTCAGACACAGGCAGGTTCAGCAACAGTAATCAATCCAGCAGTTTAGGGGTTAAGGCAGGAGAGTAGTCAGGCAGGCAGGTTCAGTAATGGTATTTAGGCACTTAGAAAGAACGATCTGTCATACCCAGGAGCACACAAAGTAACACCTATACTTGGGCAGTGACAGATCGTTTGTGGAAAGTTTAAATAGGCGCAGGATTTGTGCCACTGAGGTCTGACCGGCATCAGGAGCGTACAGCGATGACGTAAGCGCCGCACGCATATGAGCCGACACTGCCCCTGGCAACGAGCAGGGAAGGAGATGCCGCGCCCCTAGCAACGCCATGAAGTCGTACCACATGCAAGAGGAAAAGGGACGATAATTGTTGCGCAGAAGGCAGTTTGGTTAGGGGTACAAAGTGAGCCAGTCTGGAATAGCGGTCCACCACAACCCAGATAACTGTATGGTGGTCGGAAGAAGGAAGGTCCACAATGAAGTCCATTGTTATGTATTTCCATGGTTGTTTGGGAAAGAACAATGGTTGGAGCAAGCCAGGAAGCAAAGATCGAGGAGTCTTGTTGGCAGCACAAATTGTGCAGGCTTTCACATAATCCTGAGCGTCGAACTTCATAGTAAGCCACCAAACGTGTTGGGAAAGATGCTTGAAAGTCCTAGTCGAACCAGGATGTACTGAGAGTTTGCTATTATGAGCCCAGGCTAGCACCGGGATATGCACATTCAGGGGTACAAAGAGGATATCGGAGGCCATGGGGGCACCAGGAGGAAAAAAGTAGTGGTCACTTCACTACTCGACGGGAGAGATTTATGAATTTGACACACATTTTACCTGTGATTCCTCTTTCGTCGTATATTTAATGGAGTGCAAGTGTGGTCTCCAATATATTGGGAGGACCTCTAGACCCTTAAAAAAGAGGTGGGGTGAACATATGAGGAATCTCAAAAATAAAACCAAAAATCACAGTATACCAAGACATGGCAATAAATGCCATCCAGGAGATCTTGATATTTTCAAAATGTATCCATTGGAAATAGTGAAATCCAAATGGGGTAGAAATAGACTCTTATACTTGAGACAACGTGAAACATATTGGATATGAAAATTAAAGACATTGAACCCCTATGGACTCAATGAAAATATTGATATGGCAGCTTTTAACAACTAAAATCTAGATGATCTATGCCCCCATTTCTGACACAGGGCATTATATCCGATTAGACCCTGCTAACCTTGGAGATTTAATCCAAAATTACATATATATAATAGAAATATTGATAAGGTATTTTTGGACAATTAGAACATTGATCATCCACGTCCTTCTAAACATCAGGGTATTATACCCTATCAGATCCTGCTTTTTTGTCGCTAATTCCAATTTAATATGTATACAATATAGATCCTTAGATATTCTGTAGACTTTGGTACTAATTCTAATACAATATGTATATAAATATAGATCCCAATGAGACCTTTCTGAAAGATTAGACCCAAGTTTGCCCGTAAATATATTACATACCAATATAAAATACATTTTTTAGTATAGTTAGGTTAATATACTCACCACTGATATATATCAATATATCCTGGACACCCATGTAAATAGCATGGTTTCACACTATTAGGATAGCAAATGTACTAATATATTTAGAGTCTTATAATGGGACTTAGTACAGCATCTAACATAGTCATCTTAGTAGTATACAACATAAGAGGTGATTTTAGGAGATTCAGTATATTAGTAACATAGGTGATCCCCTACATAGTCGACATGGGGATAAAAGTATGTCTAGGAGATGTTTAGACTATAAATATGGTTAATACTCATTTGACCCATGTAGAAATATCGAAGATGTAGACCACACACGCATCTACACAACTGGACATTTGTTGAATACTATACATCTGGGGTTAGATTTAATTACATCTATATATATAATAACCAAGAGGCGTGTTTTAGATGGCTAGTGGTTACATGTGAATCACCCTTGATATTGTTTACTACTCTGTAAAATACTAATAGAAATATCGGTTTTAACATTGCAGATGTGTATCACTCTGTATGTACTTTGTATTGTATTTAATGTCGATATTCTTAGGATGTTAGGGATTTTCTCTGTTGCATCTATGCCATCAATCAACATATTTTGAGATATTTTATTCAATTTCCGTTTCTGTATTGTGAAATATTAATAGGTATATCGGTTTTAACATAACACCCTGTATGTGTATGGTCACGCACATTGTATTGTAATCAATGTTGAAATTTTTTAGAATGTAAGGGATTTTTTCCATTGCGTCTATGCTTTGATTCAACACCTTTTCAGCCAAATTCGAACACTATAGCCAATGAACAAATACACACACTATCAGAGGTAAGGTCGTTATCAGAATTAACATTGGTCGAAAATTGGACCAATCATTATAAGCAAAAAGCGGCATAGTAAACTTTTTATGAATGAAATCGATGACGTATGGTCACTCCCCTGGCCTGCCCAATTGGAGGTTGAATGACGGCGCAGACTCAACAAGCGTATTTATACCTTGGTTTTAAAACTTTGTAAGACACTTGATAAAACAGTTTGATATCGGGAAACGTTGCGACTACTTTGATTTTAATAAATTCTTATATATTTTAGCAATATCAGACTTGCCACAGACTTTTTATATCTATTTTTATCATATTTTTACCGCATTTGTGTTTGTCAGAATACACTGACTTACAGAGGTAATTGTGGTATTATTAATATCTTTACATACAACGCACATGTGTTTGTCAGATATATTATACTGACATACAGAGGAGTTTGCGGCCATACCTAGCTCTATACTCCCAACCTGGTTGGATACAGAGGAAAGTTGTTCCAGAGGAATCGGAGGAGCTGTACAAATACACCTTGGAGCAATCAGCTGGGTGACTGTGAGAACCCAGACTATGCATATAGCACTTTATTAGTGCTTTGGAGTCCTGTAAGTACGGGCTTTTGGAGTGGGGAAAGTAATTGATATCTTTGACCCTGCACTATGGTGGCACCTTCTCTCTTTGTTTCATCAAAAGATGTAACGTGTAAGTACATCACACATGGCTTGACTAGTGTTACTTCCAACACCTTGGGACATACCTATCAACTAAAAGAGAGGTTAGATTGTAGCTCTAATTATGTCATTTATCTTTTGACATGCAAATGTGGGGTCTAATATTTGGGCCGCACGCTACGGAAAGTTAGGAATAGGTGGGGGGAACACTATAGGAATATAATCAGAGGGAGCCTGTAACATAGTGTATCTAGACACCACGTACGGTGCCGTTATGGCTCAGAATGTAGTTTTCGTGTAACCCCACCTGAAAAAATCCCAATCAAACAAGGTTCCAGTAGGCTTACCAGACTCAGACAGAGAGAAACCTATTGGATATATCAATTTAACACCCCTTTTCCAGTGGGTTTAACAAAAATATAGACATGGCCGCTTTCTGACTGTTTTTATTGCGGATTGCATTTGGATGTAATCTTTGTATGTATCTATCATGGAGCCCACACATCCACGTGAAAATATAAGCCCACACCCCCACTAGATTGAAATAGTCCTCCTTCTATATTAGTACATTTGTCCCCTTTTATATGGTCTATTAGCCCCTTGTCCACCCATGGGCTTAACCTACCTATATGTCTATGAATCCTCTTTTAAGAGATTTACGAATATGACACATTATATGTACAAGTAGTCATGGTTTCTAGATCCTGGTAATACACATATGCACACACTGGTATGTGAGGTATATATATATATATATATATATATATATATATATATATATGCCTTTATTTATATATACACTTTTGGCTATACTGAGAATTTTGAATCATTCCAATAAATTAATAAATCAGATAATAACATATATTCCATTATCCCCCCTGTTCCTGATAACATATTTAGGTTTAATCATATGATAAAGCATATTTATCCCTTATCTAGATCAATCTCACCATCCTTTGATTAGATTAGCTCACACATACACAACACATGGACACATCATACCAGACCCAGAGATGTTTAGGAAGTTATTTTATGCACCAGCAAGTCATCTCGATTTTATATTCTTCACTTGCACATACTAGTTAACTATCACTTTAAGTTTAAAAATGAAAATATTAATTTATAACTCCTTTTACAGGAGATCCATGCACATCAAATCCATGGTATTATTAGTATGGACTATTCTAGAGCCCACAACAACAATATTAAGTTATTTCTATCACAGTCACATTTTTATATTATATGTTAGTAACGTTATATAAATACACTAGGTATTAATTATTTTTATTTTATTCCAGCTATTGTCCACAACTGAACACTTCTTACTGTGGTTGAGTTTCAATGATCCTAATGTCTAGGAATGGATAGAATAGATGAACACAATTGTAAAAAGATAGTCATAGGAAATTATATGCACCTAACATTCAAAATTCACATATGAGCTTAATAAAATGTGTGTTTATTATTATTAGAACGATCCAATCATCTATAAGGTCTAGTTTATGGAGTGGGCAGATTGGCCGCTTGAGGGAATGCCCATTAAGGAATGTCACATGACGTTGCTGCATACTAATGCAGAAGTAAACGACCCAAACAAAACATACACGATTACATGGTTGGATTAAGATCAACAGGTAGCAGTCCCTGCCTCTTTTTTCCTCTAATATTATGAAGGTAAGCAAAAGGAAGTGTTGATAATTTACATATGGGAGGCTCCATGATATATGCATCAAAGAAATACCGATTTGTATTTTGTCCACTAACGTTGAGATGTAATTGAGTTGTTTATGGATATTATATGTGTTAGATACATCGTTTTTGAGAGTATTCTTGTAGTTTTAGAATTGGAAGCTGTGCATACATAAATTTTAGTGATTCAATCACATGGATTAACAATGAAAATAAGGTCAAGTGCACCTGGTCAAGGGGTGTGCACACATAGGGGCTGATTTATCATTGTCTTTCCGACATGATACGCTGTAGCATACTGGCAGCATTTATCATTGCACAAGCAGTTCTGGTGAACTGCTTGTGCAATGCCGCCTAGCAGGGGGTGTCAATCAACCCAAACATATAGGATTGGACGGATTGCACACCACAGCCTCAGAGGCAGCGGACCAGTTATGGAGCAGTAGTCTTAAGACCTCTGCTTTATAACTGCTGTCTCCGGTGAGCCTGAAGGCTCACGCGGAATCAGGGGCATCAGGGGCTATAGATTTTAGTGATTCAATCACATGGATTAACAATGATAATAAGGTCAAGCACACCTGGTCAAGGGGTCTACACACATAGTGTGTCTCTGATTGGTGGTTATGTGTTTAAAAGCCATTACTCTCAGTGAGTAAACAGAAGCCTGAGGAAACAGCCAGGGGAGCTGAGAAACGCGTAGTTATCTGTTTTTATATGATTTGGGTGGATGATATTCCCAATATTTTTATTCATGTTTTATTAAACCAGTGTTTTTTATTATATACTGAGAGCTGGAGCATGTTACATAACATCAGAAGTGTTTGGGAGAATAACACCGGCACCTGGGACCAGTGAGCTAAGACACTGAGAGTTCCCAGTCTGTCACACTAAGCACAATTGGGTGCTAACACACTTGTGAGTACAAGTTCTTATGTGTATATGATTATTGTGTCATATCAGTGTTACACAAGGAGGCACCTTTGTTTTGTGATTATATTCACAGATATTGCCTAAAGTTTGAAGTTTTGGATACCCACAAGGAGCAGCCGTTTTTTCAGAGGAGTACTTTCCACAGGAAAGACAACCACTTGGATTGAACTTTTGGATGACCCATACAGACTGTCCCGGTTTACAGATAAGACACAAGCTAGCTGGGACTGTTATTATTCACATTTACTGCATTTAAATGTATTAACAGATAACTTTTGTTTTATTGGTGACAGTATTTTACATATAATAAGTGGATTTTTTTCACTAATGTCACTATAAGGTTATCTGGTGCCCCCTAGGGTTGAGACAAGTTATTGTCATCAACAGATTAGGTTAGGTATACACAATTATAAGTCTATATATAAATGTCTGCTTGTTGCCAGTATAGGACTTATAGAGTGTGAATCAGTAAATGTATATAAAGATAAACTGGCATTTCCTAAATATTTAAATTTCAAGCCACCCAAAGTTAAAACAGCAAAAATTAAAATTTTAATTTTTTTTAAACAAATAAAATGTGCACTTGAGGTTATATTATAAAAAAGAAAAGGAGAGGGGTAACAAGAATGAAACAATTAGACAGAATGTAGATATGGGAAGACTCTCTTCATACAACACCTGTAAGGAAACTCCCACCATAGTCTTTATCTAATGAAAGAGAAAAAACAAAGAAGATGGACCACATTGAAGAGGGGAAACAAAGAGAAATAATAATAGGTCTTTTCTCCCCTGTCCCCTTGAAGAAATTCCTCTGGGAATTCGTTCATAATGGACTAAAACGAATGCACCTCTTCTTTTTCAGAGACAATTATACCTATGAATGTCTGCTAGTCTCCTGATTTGAGTGCATAATCTCCAAAGGTAACATCTAAAAATACCAATCCCCACAGGGCCGCCATCAGGGGGTGAAAGGGGTGACTCCTCTCAGGGGCCTACTGGGCCCCAAGAGGCAAGCACAACTATTATTATGAAGAAAAAAGAGGGCGCTACAGCAGAGTGCTATTGAGTGTGGGAAATGTTATTACAAGGAGTAAAGCATTAGCATTTGAGAGGATTTCTGAGTGTGCACTAAACCACTATGCACAGTGTGAGACAGACTTGGCACTTCAGTTTGTACAGTGTGTGTCTGAGTCAGACGCCCTTCACCCCAGAATACAGCTCTGGATAATAACATTAGAAAAATGTGTAATAGGTATAAGATGGGGGAAGTCACAAAAGGAGAGAAGCTTGTTTAAGCGTGAGTCAAAAAAGTAGCAGCTCAATAGAGCTTCATGTTGGTGAGTCCCATTCCTCCCATAGTTATTAGGTTTATGTAGAACCATAGAAAAAGAGTCAGAGAGTGGTCCAGAAGAGACATTGGAATCATTAGGGGGAGATGGCGAAACAGGTAAGTGACTTTTAGTAGAACCAACATTTTCACCTTTGCAATATGTCCTATTCATGAAATTTCATAGAACAACAAAAGGTCAATACGCATTTGGAGTGGATAATAAGAGGATCAAAATTAGTGCTTATAGTGGTCTTAGGGTGGTGTGAGAGAATCACCCCAAGGTGGCGGTCCCTTATCCCGACCATTAAAAAAGGCACGTTTGCCTCAGCTTCTATTGTTTGGATTAATTTATTTCAGTTTTTCTAAAATGCAATCACTGTCACTCTAAGTGAAAAGTATGATCCTGGTTTAGAAAGTAAATGACAGTTATTTGTTGTTAATAGTTTTAGAAACAGCAAAATAAGTTGAGTTTAATGCACATTGATTGAACTTAATTTGAACACAGGTATAACTTTATTTGAACACAGGTATATAACTTAATTTGAACACAGGTATATAACTTAATTTGAACACAGGTATAACTTTATTTGAACACAGGTATATAACTTTATTTGAACACATGTATATAACTTTATTTGAACACAGGTATATAACTTTATTTGAACACATGTATAACTTTATTTGAACACAGGTATATAACTTAATTTGAACACAGGTATAACTTTATTTGAACACAGGTATATAACTTAATTTGAACACAGGTATAACTTTATTTGAACACAGGTATATAACTTTATTTGAACACAGGTATATAACTTTATTTGAACACAGGTATATAACTTTACTTGAACACATGTATAACTTTATTTGAACACAGGTATATAACTTTATTTGAACAAAGGTATAACTTTATTTGAACACATGTATAACTTTATTTGAACACAGGTATATAACTTTATTTAAACACATGTATAACTTTATTTGAACACAGGTAAATAACTTTATTTGAACAAAGGTATAACTTTATTTGAACACATGTATAACTTTATTTGAACACATGTATAACTTTATTTGAACACAGGTATATAACTTTATTTGAACACAGGTATATAACTTTATTTGAACAAAGGTATAACTTTATTTGAACAAAGGTATAACTTTATTTGAACACATGTATAACTTTATTTGAACACAGGTATATAACTTTATTTAAACACATGTATAACTTTATTTGAACACATGTATAACTTTATTTGAACACAGGTATATAACTTTATTTGAACAAAGGTATAACTTTATTTAAACACAGGTATAACTTTATTTGAAAGTTGTTTACATTTTATTTGAAAATAGCTAAATTGCCATTTCAATTCCATTTGAACTTTAACAATGTTATTTAAATGTAGTTTGAACTTTATTTGAACATACCTAAAGCTTTTGAACTTTATCTGAAGATACCAAAAATGTCAACGTTGTTTGAACTTTTTTTTATTTTAACATAGCTATAATTTTATTTAAATATCAGTTAAACTGTATTTGAACATACCTGTCATGAAAAGATCATGTGGTATCAAGGTAACTTGTGACAGACAAAAAAAAGAATAATTTTGACAAATTATTTTTATATATATAAAAAAAAATTGTTTTGTCCTTTATTTGTTAAGGGGTCGTTCAGAATTTGTTAGTTATTAAAAATCCTTTTATCCGCTATGGAAAATGTCTTCAAGTAAAACTGCTGCTACAAGTTAACATTATTGAATAGTGCAACTTTAGACTTTTGAAGCCTTTAAAGGGACATTAAACACTGAATAAATGCTAGATAGAATGATGCATTCAAAGAAGAGATTAGTCTGAGAATAACATGTAGATGTATTTTTTAAAGTTCTGCACTTCCATTTCTAACAGGAACTGAAAAGCTCACAATTTCAGAATGGAATTACAGGAAAGGGGAACAAAATATATAATGAAAGTATATTGCAGAGGTTTTTTTACAACATAACTTTATATTTTCTTATATATATATATATATATATATATATATATATATATATATATATATATATATATATATATATATATATAAACAATAGATAGTTAGAGCCCAGCACCATAAGTTTCAATACTGGCTTCCAGCTTGTGTGCTCGTTACTGTGGAGTATCAGCCACACTCCAAGAGATACAGTCCATATATGCAAAGTGTAACAGCACCACAGCACAGTCTTACTTCTTAGAGGTGAAAAATTCTTTTATTGAGGTACAACAACCATAAAAAGGCGACGTTTCGGACCTACATGGTCCTTATTCATGCATAGTTAAAATACAACTGAACAAACATTTAAAAAGGGTATCAGAGCCAATCAGGGTTTAGTGCTGTGAACTAATTGGTTTAACTCATACCTGTCCAGGTATTGCAATTTGCTTTACTTAAGTGCCCCCTGGTGGCCCCAAAACACATAACATTTTAAAACAAAAGAATATCTTATAAAAACAAATACAAATCATAGTCCCTATTCAGACCATAAGGGTGTAAAGTATTCAAACGTTTAATCCACCATACTTCTTTTTGTTTTAACTTTAATTCCCTATTGCCCCCTCTTCTATGTATGGGAATATGGTCTATAATTTGAAAGCAGAGTTGGCTAACTGTATGTCCCATTTGTGTGAAATGTGCAGAAACTGGTAATGACAAATCTTTAGATTTAATAGAGGCCTTATGTTGGCTGAACCTATCCCTGGCAGCCTGGGTGGTCTCGCCAATATAACAAAGCCCACATGGGCATTTAAGTAAATAGATTACATAATTGGTCTGGCATGTATATAATCCATTTATAGTGTATTGTTTTCTTTTATCATTTTGTGCTATAATGTAAAGTAGTGAGTGTACAGCCTGTATAACAGTGTACATTTGCTTTTCCCTCAAAATAACTCTTATGTTATATTATTTTTTGTATTATTTTTTTCATTTTGACTCTATCGGACAATATATGTATGTATATGTATTTTCTGGGTGTATGTATGTATGTATATATATATATATATATATATATATATATATCTATATCTATATATATATATCTATATCTATATATATCTATATATATCTATATATCTACAATTTGTAGATATGTATTGTTTGGATATGCACATATATATTTAGTTATCAATATATATATTTTTAGTTATTAATATATGTATTTCTATACTATAATACTATAAGCCTATGTCCACAATTTTGCCATTATTATTATTCCCCTTTTTTATTCTTTCTTCTTCTTTCCTTTCTTCTTTTTTAACTATGTTGTGCCACCCCCTATATACATAATTTCACATCTCTATTCATATTGATTCCATGTTGATATATAACTTTATGTCAGTATATGTTCTATATAAAGCTATATATTTCCCCTGTCTGTTCTCCTACACTGGACACTCTCTGCCTCTGTCACCTAAGCCCCCTCATGATTTTTACGACACCCCCTCCTCTCCTTGCACTCAGACTTCTGTAACACTTTCTGTCTTTTTTAGCCATTATGTGTTTTAAGATATAATCTGTAAATTCCATTGAATTGGTCAGTATTGCTTCAGACTTGAGAAAGGAAGGAACTCTTCCGAAAGCTTGTCTAATTATAAATGTATAGTTAGTCAGATAAAAAAGTATCATTGTTCAATGCAATACTCTTGTTATTTTGTTATCTAAACTATAATAGGAATATATATATATATATCTTAGGGAAAATGTCCTCCACCTCCATTAGATATTTGTAGAAAATCTAATACATTTGTTATGTTGTATCTACCACATTTATATATGTATTGAAGTATGTAACCTTATATTAATGTTTTTATTTTTTCAATTTATTATTATTTTCATTTTTTTTCAATTCACTTTCCTTTTAACATTTGCATTTTAATTATTATATTTAAGTTGAATTATATGTAAATACTGTATGTTGACCTATAAAACGGTTAAATATAGTATAATAAGCACTGTGAATGTTGAATGCAATATCTCTTTAAAAATTATACCCAATCTGATTGGTTGACAAGAGGTTTAAATAGGAGTGATTCATACATTATAAACAAGAGCTTAAAAAAGGCCTTTAAGGGGCTGAAACGCGTTGCTCTATGTGTTCCATTTGCTATTTGTACTTTTGTACTTTTAAGATTTTACTGACATTATTCACAGTAACTATTGGTGTAATTAAGTCACTTAGGGGTAGATTTATCAAATGTCGTGTGGACATGATCAGCTGTAGCGAATCATGTCCGCCCCAACATCGCTAAATGCCGACAGCATACGCTGTTGGCATTTATCATTGCACAAGCATTTCTGTGAATGCTGTTGGCATTTCTCGATGTGAGGCGGACATGATACGCTACATCGTATCATGTCCGTCCGCACTTTAATAAATTGGCCCCCTTGTATCAACATTGGTTGTGTATATTTTTTTCAGTTGTATCATTTTTATTACATTATTCTAAGTAACAATTCTAGCGGAATACCTTATATATTTTTTACATTGCCGTTTATTTATTTGATGTGATATTGCAGATTACTTTTTTGCTTTTAATATATTATGTTAAGCCATTAAATGTTTTACAAATACATTTTTATTCTGAGTATCACCCTCTTTTAACCCTAAGGGGCACAGTGGTTTTTAGTATATCTCAATTTCTGACATTTACTTCTTTTTCCTTCTATGCATTGAAGTATGTAACCTCTTATATTAATTATTTTATTTTTTCAATTTATTATTATTTTCATTTTATTTCAATTCACTTTCCTTTTAACATTTGCATTTTAATTATTATATTTAAGTTGAATTATATGTAAATACTGTATGTTGACCTATAAAACGGTTAAATATAGTATAATAAGCACTGTGAATGTTGAATGCAATATCTCTTTAAAAATTATACCCAATCTGATTGGTTGACAAGAGGTTTAAATAGGAGTGATTCATACATTATAAACAAGAGCTTAAAAAAGGCCTTTAGGGGGCTGAAACGCGTTGCTCTATGTGTTCCATTTGCTATTTGTACTTTTGTACTTTTAAGATTTTACTGACATTATTCACAGTAACTATTGGTGTAATTAAGTCACTTAGGGGTAGATTTATCAAATGTCGTGCGGACATGATCAGCTGTAGCGAATCATGTCCGCCCCAACATCGCTAAATGCCGACAGCATACGCTGTTGGCATTTATCATTGCACAAGCATTTCTGTGAATGCTGTCGGCATTTCTCGATGTGAGGCGGACATGATACGCTACATCGTATCATGTCCGTCCGCACTTTAATAAATTGGCCCCCTTGTATCAACATTGGTTGTGTATATTTTTTTCAGTTGTATCATTTTTATTACATTATTCTAAGTAACAATTCTAGCGGAATACCTTATATATTTTTTACATTGCCGTTTATTTATTTGATGTGATATTGCAGATTACTTTTTTGCTTTTAATATATTATGTTAAGCCATTAAATGTTTTACAAATACATTTTTATTCTGAGTATCACCTTCTTTTAACCCTAAGGGGCACAGTAGTTTTTAGTATATCTCAATTTCTGACATTTACTTCTTTTTCCTTCTAGAGTTTTTTTTATACATATATATAGAGTTTTTTTATACATATATGTATAGAGTTTTTTTATACATATATATATATAGAACAGATATAGGGCACTCCCACTCGCCAAGGTCTCAAGACCAGGGTGCATAAATCATCAAATAAAGTCCAATAATATGCACTCACTGGATGTATCCAGTGAGTGCATATTATTGGACTTTATATATATATATATATATATATATATATATATATATATGTATATATATATACTGTATATATATATATATATATATATATATATATATATATATACACACGTTTATCATTTTATTTTACCATCTCAAAGTGTTTAATGTTCCTTTAACACCTAAATAAAAAAAAATTGAACTGTTACCAATTTTAGAGAATTGCAACGAATATGGAAACATTTGTCTTTTTTTACATTTGTCCAAAATGTGTGAGTAAAGATATTTTTTTCTTTAAAGTGAATTCCTCTAATATCTTAAGTGGATATTTTTCAACCCAAAATTTATTTTCTGTTTACCTAAAAACCAGAAAATTTGATAGACAACAGAAATGGCCATTTCCTTTCTCCACTCTCCCTTAGGACAGAAAACTGGTGAAGTAACAGATTATCATCTTTATTTATTTTCTATTTATTATTTTCTTTTATTTTATTTTACTGTGTTTGCATCATGTAATTCTGTTTGCTAATTCTCTTTTTTATATGAATGAACTGTGGCTATGTTTGTTCATAATAAATATATGAATAAATATAAAGTTCTGCTTTTTGTACTACATAACCAAACAAAATGTGTTTTTATGTTTTTTGCATTCACAGGAGAGGCCTGATCGTGACCTGATAGTTAAAACTTTATTTGGAGGTTGTTTGAACTTTATTTGTAAGCACCAAAAACTTTATTTCAACATAACTAAAACTTTATTTGTACAAGTTCTTTGGTTAAATTTGTCATTTTTTTCTAAGATATAATCACTGATGCTCTTGGTAGAGAAAAAACTGTGATGTCCGGCTCCTCATACAATAAAATAAAACAAAAACTATGATGATCTTGGTTTAGAAAGTGAACTGCAGGCATTTATTGTTGACAGAAATGGAGACAAAACAGTAGTGTTTGTGGAAATTGCCACAAGATTTGAGAGTTTAATTCTATTGCTATTAGTGAAATCCACAAACTAGGCTAATATGTCTTTTAAAGAAGCTTCACTGTGTTGTTTCTTATTAGGGGTATTACCCTGATGACAATTATCATGGCCTTTGCAACATTTCAGAGCAGCAATGTCACTTGCACAGAAATTTTGCAAATGACATTACTGCTGTGAGAGGAACAACCAATATAACTCTCCCAACTACTAGCTGTAACCCTACCTACATGCTGCTAAAATATCATGAAACTCCCCTTATTTAAAATCACTGATATTCTCCCAGAAAGTTACTGGGTCAGGGAAAAAAAAGTCACTGGACCACTCAATACAGGGAGTGCAGAATTATTAGGCAAATGAGTATTTTGACCACATCATCCTCTTTATGCATGTTGTCTTACTCCAAGCTGTATAGGCTCGAAAGCCTACTACCAATAAAGCATATTAGGTGATGTGCATCTCTGTAATGAGAAGGGGTGTGGTCTAATGACATCAACACCCTATATCAGGTGTGCATAATTATTAGGCAACTTCCTTTCCTTTGGCAAAATGGGTCAAAAGAAGGACTTGACAGGCTCAGAAAAGTCAAAAATAGTGAGATATCTTGCAGAGGGATGCAGCACTATTAAAATTGCAAAGCTTCTGAAGCGTGATCATCAAACAATCAAGCGTTTCATTCAAAATAGTCAACAGGGTCGCAAGAAGCGTGTGGAAAAACCAAGGTGCAAAATAACTGCCCATGAACTGAGAAAAGTCAAGCGTGCAGCTGCCAAGATGCCACTTGCCACCAGTTTGGCCATATTTCAGAGCTGCAACATCACTGGAGTGCCCAAAAGCACAAGGTGTGCAATACTCAGAGACATGGCCAAGGTAAGAAAGGCTGAAAGACGACCATCACTGAACAAGACACACAAGCTGAAACGTCAAGACTGGGCCAAGAAATATCTCAAGACTGATTTTTCTAAGGTTTTATGGACTGATGAAATGAGAGTGAATCTTGATGGGCCAGATGGATGGGCCCGTGGCTGGATTGGTAAAGGGCAGAGAGCTCCAGTCCGACTCGGACGCCAGCAAGGTGGAGGTGGAGTACTGGTTTGGGCTGGTATCATCAAAGATGAGCTTGTGGGGCCTTTTCGGGTTGAGGATGGAGTCAAGCTCAACTCCCAGTCCTACTGCCAGTTTCTGGAAGACACCTTCTTCAAGCAGTGGTACAGGAAGAAGTCTGCATCCTTCAAGAAAAACATGATTTTCATGCAGGACAATGCTCCATCACACGCGTCCAAGTACTCCACAGCATGGCTGTCAAGAAAGGGTATAAAAGAAGAAAATCTAATGACATGGCCTCCTTGTTCACCTGATCTGAACCCCATTGGGAACCTGTGGTCCATCATCAAATGTGAGATTTACAAGGAGGGAAAACAGTACACCTCTCTGAACAGTGTCTGGGAGGCTGTGGTTGCTGCTGCACACAATGTTGATGGTGAACAGATCAAAACACTGACAGAATACATGGATGGCAGGCTTTTGAGTGTCCTTGCAAAGAAAGGTGGCTATATTGGTCACTGATTTGTTTTTGTTTTGTTTTTGAATGTCAGAAATGTATATTTGTGAATGTTGAGATGTTATATTGGTTTCACTGGTAAAAATAAATAATTGAAATGGGTATATATTTGTTTTTTGTTAAGTTGCCTAATAATTATGCACAGTAATAGTCACCTGCACACACAGATATCCCCCTAAAATAGCTAAAACTAAAAACAAACTAAAAACTACTTCCAAAACTATTCAGCTTTGATATTAATGAGTTTTTTGGGTTCATTGAGAACATGGTTGTTGCTCAATAATAAAATTAATCCTCAAAAATACAACTTGCCTAATAATTCTGCACTCCCTGTAGTTATTGTAGAACGAAACTGATATTATCTTAATTGTTAGAGCATGTCATTTTACTATTACTGACTCTGCAAGCCTACGAGTCTCATGTACGCGCCTGCAGGGCAGGTTTGCTCATGAGCGCCAGCTTACGGCAAGTTGGAAAGCAGCAGTCACTTTGTAACCTCTCCACCTCCTATGAGGTTGCAAAGATAAATCACCCCAAATTTTTGGGGTGATTGA
Source organism: Bombina bombina (assembly GCF_027579735.1). Classification (NCBI taxonomy): domain Eukaryota; kingdom Metazoa; phylum Chordata; class Amphibia; order Anura; family Bombinatoridae; genus Bombina; species Bombina bombina. Next base: position 383,822,903 of record NC_069505.1, read on the forward strand.
CAGGGTGCACAAGAGCAGAAGGCTGCACTATGTGGGCAGTGGACATACAGTGTGAAGCCTGCCCACATGGGGCTATTTCGCTTATTCTCTGTATTATTTTTTTTACTAGTCCATATATTTGAGAAGTTGTTTTCACACATTTCTAAAATCTTTTTTTTAAAGGGACAGTAAAGTCATAATTAGACATTCATGATTTACACAGATCACATCATTTAAAACAACTTTACAATTTACTTGTATTATTTAATTTGCTTCCTTCTCTTGTTATCCTTTGCTGAAAGGTTTATCTAGGAAAGCCCAGGAGCAGCAAAGAACCTAGGTTCTAGCCACTGATTGGTGGCTGCATATATATATATGTCCCTTTAATGATATGATTGCAAGCAGAGCCCCTTTTTTAAGCCAAGTCATACTGTACATGGTAGGAATGAAGCACTGCGCTGCATTACAAGATACAATCTCTAAGTTTGTCATCTTTATAGGGAGCTGCCAACTTATACCGCATATCCCACAGATGAAAATTACTTTTTTTTTTAAAAGAGATCTAAATCTCCTAAAAATATATTTTCTTTATTATTTTTTTGCAGACAGTAATATGTTTATGAGTGTAATCTGGCATGAGACATACTCTTCGTCTGGTAAACGATGTTATGGTTTGTTTAGACTTTGGTTTCGTTGCTTGGCATCTGGGGAATGTTATGATCTGAGAGCTACTTAGTATAACTCTTGTGTTTATTGGCTGAAGCTTGGAACCTGCGGCTCTTCATAGCTTCTTGCATACAAATCCCATTAACTTTTAAGACAGACAGAGTGTCAGTGACAGGTGGCAGGAGGTGGAATCCTTAAGCTGTCTTCCCTGAAGCAGATATGACAAAGCTCATAAAAACATTGCAAGATCTACTCCCTGCACTATATGTTGCTTCAAGTAAAACAGGGTTCTTCAAACGTTTTTGGCCCAGTGCCATGATGCCACAAACCTTCGCAACCCTATTTTTATTCTTGGTCTGAAAATTTCCTAAGTAATATACAACACGATAGCTGCAATTTTTGGCAAAGTGACTAAAATGAGTGCATACTTTATTCCTGATTGTTGTCAAACTTAAAAGGTAATAACACACACACACTGTCATACAACACACAATCTGATATAACACATACACACTCTTACACAAAGCACACACACTGTCATACAACACACAATCTGATATAACACATACACACTCTTACACAAAGCACACACACACTGTCATACAACACACAATCTGATATAACACATACACACTCTTACACAAAGCACACACACACTGTCATACAACACACAATCTGATATAACACATACACACTCTTACACAAAGCACACACACACTGTCATACAACACACAATCTGATATAACACATACACACTCTTACACAAAGCACACACACACTGTCATACAACACACAATCTGATATAACACATACACACTCTTACACAAAGCACACACACACTGTCATACAACACACAATCTGATATAACACATACACACTCTTACACAAAGCACACACACACTGTCATACAACACACAATCTGATATA